>NC_133432.1:3264166-3321666 GCF_011762505.2 Arvicanthis niloticus
CCTTCCTTTTACCTTGTTTGAGGTAGAGGGTCTCTTCTTGTTTGAGGCAGGGCTTTTTCTTGTTCACTGTATAACTTCTAAATATGTAACTTTAAGAAATCATTTAAAAAAGAAATTCTACTTAAAACAAGAAACTCTGGCAACCAGGAAGGCACGGGCCACAGGGAGCAGCGGTGGTTTCCCAAGGGAAGGGGCCGGGCTGCGCCCTGATTTCTCAGCGTCCACTGCCAACCTCCAGTGGACAACCACTTCTGTACAGAGGGAGCCCAACTCAGGAAGGGGACAGCTGACAAGTGTTCTACAAACTCCAGCCACTAACCTGTTGTGGAGTTGGGGATGGAGGGACACTGGCCACAGAGATGGCACTCAACAATGGTGGCACATAGTACCCAAAGAACACCAAAAGGATGGATGGTGAACATGCATAAACACACATGGACACACATATATAAACACACACATTCACACAGGAGACACACATGCATAAACACATGGGGACATACATACAAAAATACACACATGCACACATGCAGACACATTCATAAGTACACATTCACACAGAGGGGATACACATACATAAACACACATGGGGACACACACATATATAAACACACACATGCACACACGGGAACACACATGCATAAACACACATGGGGACACACACATATATAAACACACACATGTACACACGGGGACACACATGCATAAACACACATGGGGACACACACATATATAAACACACACATGCACACACGGGAACACACATGCATAAACACACATGGGGACACACACATATATAAACACACACATGTACACACGGGGACACACATGCATAGACAGTCCACATATCACAGCCAGGCTCTGGGCGTCTGGCTCTCCTCAGACTCACATGCTGAAATGCCAACAGCTAAGGTGGTGACATTTGGACATGGGTCTGTCTGGAGACTGGACGTCCTTAGATGTGATAGTCCTTCTGCCCCCAGGAAACAAATCCCAGGGACATTCCTTTCTCCCTGTGACAATACACCATTGGTTCTCTCAAGCACCAGCACTGGACTGTGGCTTCTCAGAAAGACAATGAACACACTTCTATTGTCACAAAGCTCTTTCCAGGTTGTAGAAATGCAGTCAGGCTGATGAGACACACCATGCACACACACACAAACACACACCACACATACCTATACATGCTATACAATACTACACAACCACACCCCTAGTGTACCATATTCACACACACCACACATTCACCACACACATACACACATACCACACACCATCCCCACTCACACCACCCTCATATCCACATACGCACACCACATACATGTACCACACACACTCACACCACACATAAGTAACACACGTGCACACACCAGTTGAGCTCTTGAGCACACACACATGCACATGGATGCATGCACACACACATGTGCACACACATGCACACACACATGCATGCACACACACACCTGCAGACACACATGCACACACACGCACACACACATGCATGCACACATGCACCTTCAGACACACATGCACACACATGTGCACATACACAGGGACACACATACATTTTCATAGTTTTCACACTAGAATCAGGGAGGGGTGTTAAAGGCAAACATTTAGTGAGGAGATCGGGTTTGAGGCAGGGGCAGGACAGCAGCTGGGCCTCCACTTCCTGCTTTCTGTGAGTGTGATCTCTGCTGGTGACTATCAAGTCCCACTGCCTCATCGTCACGTCTCTCCGTGTCCTCCTTGGATGTATACAATTATCTGCCAGTTTAAAATAAAACTTAAGGAACAGCGCCAAGTTCCCAGGGCTGAGGAGAGATCTGAAGGTTATATGGTATGCTTGGCTCAATCTTGGGTTCCTGATGCACATAAGACCCTGGACTATAGGAGATCCCCTGTGCCTGCCAGCTTTCTCTGCACCCTTATCTGTTTGCTTAGGCCTGAAGGCTGGAGGTGGGGTGATCTCCCATCTTGATGTTTGACCCCGTTTGCTGAGTGGCAGGTAGAAGAAAGGCAACCACGTCTACTGCAAAGCTGAGCTGACAGTGCGGGTGAATCTTCATGTCTATCTCAAGGGATCCCTCTTTGTTTCAGTTTTGACACATCAATATGTTTGGAAAACAGCCAGAGGTAATGGGACTTCATATAGGAGAGGCTCAATTAAATTAACCTCTCTCCCAGGGCACCAGGAAGCGAATGTAATTAAAAAGATTGTGTCTCCTCTCTCCTGAGCTATCGTTGTATAGACAGTGGCTTCCAGCACCATCAAATCGTGGGATCCCCTCGGAGGAACAAAAGCAAGGTAAATAAATCCGCCTCAGACATCCTCTGTCATAAGCTCTCCCCTTGCCAGAGGGGGCTGGAGAGCAGCCCAGAGCGGAAACAGCAGCCAGAGCCAGAGACAGGAGACAAAAGACAGGGCCTTTTCCCTGGAGCTGGAGTTTGCCGATTTTGTTCTACTAGCTGGCCAGTGAGCCCCAGGAATCCTCCTGCCTCTGCTTCCCCAGCTCTGGGGTTTCATAGGGTTCAGGATCAAGCCTTGATCTCATTCACGGACCAAAGTCTCAGAAACAGTAACTGATTGGGGTTGCCTTTGGGCTGTTTTTTTTCTGTGGCTGATCTGCAGGTGGCCTGAGCCAGGTTTCCTGTTCCCTACATCAGTAGCTTCATACTTTCAGTGGCAGAAGGACAGACACTCTCTCATGGATCTTTCCAGAACTGATCATTCTTAATGTCCCTGATCATTGTCCTCATCATCTCCCCCAAGTCCTTGAGAAAACCCCAAGAACCCAGCAAACCTGAGACTGTTAACACTACCTCCCTGTGGATCCCTACCCCCTCCCCCTTAGAAGAAGTCTTCACTTGTTGACTAAAGACACAGTCACTGAGAATATTCAACCATACAACATACATCAGTGTTCCAGTCAGTGGCCGAGCTGTGCCAGTCTGGTCCCACGGGGGAATGTGAGTGCTTGTGTTTCATAGCAGGATTGTCTAGTGACACAGTTCTCAGCACACGCATGATCAGTGGAGGGACTTGAAGCTGTTCTAGAATTATGCGTTGGTTATGGTCACATGACTATGTTCTAGCCAATGGGAAGCAAGTGGAAGTTTTAAGTTCTGATGGGAGAGGAAGTGCCCACCTCCTCTCTACCTCTTTTCATGGACTGGAGATGCATGTGAGGTCAGGTTGTAAAGTAACTGTCTTTGATAATGAAAGGAAGCCAGAGTTGAGGAGGGAGGAGCCTGGGTCCCTGATAGCCTGGAACTGCCTCGCTGGCTCAGGACTGTCCACATTGGCCCTGCAGAGCAACTCACTACCACCTCAAGTACACGAGAAATCTATTGACCTTCCCGTCAGGACAGTCACCAGGACACTGCCAACACCATCTGTAAGGGGATTTTTGTCTTATCCCCAAAAAAGATTCTGGAAATGTGCAGGAAAAAGAACCAAGGGTACCATAACTCACAGTTTCAATGTGCCTGGAGAAACAGAATCCTGGAACATGTGAGAGTAAGATTCTGGAGTCAGCTGAGTCTTAGCTATATCACTGCCTGTGTGGTTTTGGGCAAGTCGCTTGGCTTCAGTGAGACCTCGATGAAGAACACCCACCCCTTCACATGGTGCCCGCAGGAGGAGTCATAGGGGAAATTAAAGGTTAAGTTCTAGAACCTACTAGCAGGGTGGGGTCTGGCCACCTGTGCCTTTAAAAACTTCTGCAGCTCCTTGCAGAATCAAGAACGACTAAATTAAAAGACTTCAGTAGGAGGGCTTTCTATAAATCAGTTCCTCATTTACCTAGTATGCAAATCAGATATGCCTGTCATGAATATTCATAGTCCCATCTCCGAGAGAAGTTGTTCTGACCGTGTAGTTCCTTCTTGCTATGATTTAAACGTGCGTTCACAATCCAAACTCAAGGCCCAATAGGATAGTACTGTATGAAGTGGCGAGGGGGTGGGGCATGCTGGGTGGTTGCAACTCTCTCTGGCCTTCTGGCTTCTTCAACTTCAGAGCATTTGTCCCTTCTAGAGGACACAGCAGTAACATGACACCTTGGAAGGAAAAAGCCCTCCTATCAGAGAGCAAGTTTGCCCAGCCAGTCCAGTGTGGGTGAGAAATTCATTTCTATTGCTTACAAACGCCTCAGTCTCTGATACTTTGTTTCAGTGGTGAGTTCCTGCCAGTCAAATCTTGTTTCCGGTTTTATCTGTTCTTCTTGCCCTCTCTCTCCACCCACAAGCTTCTAAAGTTCCCTTCCACCCCAGGAGGCGCAGGAATCTTCTGCTCAGTTGCTAAGCTTGGCCCCATCTCCCTGACACTGGACATGTGCGGGACTTCTACAGCACCTTCAGCTTTTGGCCCACTGGATTTTGGCTGCAGTCTTTTACGGACTCTAATGGCTGGTTTGATCATGAAGGATACCACCACTACCAACACTGAGTCCATTTCAAAGATGAGAACAGTTGAGGTTCAGAGTGAACGGAGCCATGTTTGGTTCACTTCATCCCATCTCTAATACCGATCCTTGGAGGACAAGCAGCCTTATCTCTGCTCAGGACATTTCTGAGAACTGGGAGCCAGCACACAGCCAGTGGCAGGCGCTATGCCAGCCTGTCCCACTTTGCGACAACCCAGCTCTGAGCTGGGTTAAAGTGCTGTCATCCGATCCCTTCCAGGAATCTACAGAGGGAGATGGAGCCAGGGGTTGCCTGGGAATTCCATGTCCACGAGGGAGAAACCCAGTGGTCTCATTTGCTCCTTTCTCAGAACTGGTTCATTTTTTAGATGGGGTCATCGCAGTTTCAAGGCTACCCCAGGGCCATGGTCACGTCTAAGTCACCAGGTCCACTGGAGACAAGAAACATCAAGGTGAAAACGCCTCCATTACCGAGGAAACCCTGTTCCATTTAGGAAAAAATAAGTGTTTCTCTTTCATATTATGTAACTCCGGGAGGCAGTTGCTTAGCAACGGAGCCCAGTTGGCTGGGCCGGGAGTGGTTATTAACTCTTCCCACAGTCAGTTGACATTGGGTCTCCCTGGAAGGCCACCAACCACCCCATTTCCATAACAGAACACTCATGCCTTTCATTTGTCCCTATGCCAGTGAACGAACAGTCCTGATCACTTTGCCTCAAAACTGCAGCTCTCTTTCCCCGAGGGAGGAGGTACATGCAGCTCTCTGGGGAGAGTCTCCACCCGTTAGAGAACCATCAAGAACCCACTGGGCCATGTTGATTGGAACAGAACAGCTGGCAAGCAGCCAAAGCCATGTGTACAGGTAGCCGTGGGGCAAACACCAGAGGTGACGAATGAGCATCCACTAGGTGTGGAGACTAAGGTTAAACAGTAAAGATCAACAGAGAACTGGGTAGCCTGTGCCCCTCCCCCACACCCCTCCCATGTCCCTCCTGCATGATCCTCCCACAGGGTCCCTCCCACGGGCCTTTCCCACATGCCTCTCCTACTGCCCCTCCCTGTCCCCTCCCATATGACCCTCCCACAGCCCCTCCCATGTAATCCTCCCACAGCCCCTCCTCCTATCCTCCTCCCCCCCCTCCCCGGGACCCCCTGGCCCCTCCCATGGCCCCTCTCCCATGCCCATTTAAGTCGGAAGAATTGGAATGAAAAGGGATGAATGGGCGTGGGTGTGGTTGTGTGCACCTGTCATTCTGGCAGTCAGAAGGCTGAGGCAGGAGGATGGTGACACCTGAGTTTAGCCTGGGTTACAGAGTGAGGCCCTTTCTCGACGAAAGAAAACAAAACACGCAAGTGAAGTGAGAGAAAAAAAAAATCCATAAACGGGCTCAATCTGGATGCTGCAACGGCTCTGAAGGGAAGGAGTGCGGCCCAGAGAGGATCCCGGCGAGCTGAGGAACGTGCCCACATGTGACGTTATCTGTGGGCACCCTGATTTGTCATTCTGAGGCAGGGTCTCACTATGAAGCTCAGGCTGGCCTGGAACTCACGGTCCTCCCACTTCAGCTTCCCAAGTGTTGGGATGATGCCATGCGTCTTGAGTTGCGCATGCGTACTTCAGCCCTACATGGCTGAGGACTGACATTCTCCACCCAGGCCTGAGAACTGCGCCTCTGCTCTTGAGTCTCCCTCTTTATACTCAATGGCGGCCTGATCTGGCCAATGCTTCTGCAGTGATGAGGACACACTTTCACACATCGCACAGGGAGCAGGTCTGTTGACTTGGGCTTGCCTCCTCGCCATGTAGAATGTGGTCCCGGATTGCTTCGAAACCAAGCAGTTGAAATGGATCTCCAAAAACTGAGCTCAGACCTATTGTGTGGCATCTGTCAGACAGAGCTGCTTTATTGGGCTTAGGTCGTCTCTCTTTTTGCAAGGCCCCGTGTGTTCTGGAGCCTACTTCTCCCACCTCAGTTACAAACACGCCTGCCCTCACCCACAAGTTCCAGCCCTGCCGGCCTCGGCTCTCACACGACTAGGTTCAGCCCACAATTTCCTCAGGACCTTGGCACACACGGCTTCCACTGCTCCTGCTCCATGAGCCCCTCATCCTAGAGATCAAAGCTTAAGGTCATCTCCCCCGACCCCCAGAGACCCCATCCCAACATCCATTAGTATCTGGAAATACACACACACACACACACACACACACACACACACACACACACACTACACATACACACACATCACACATACACTACAAACACACCCAGCATACATATACCATACATACACACTACACAATACGCTACACACTACACACACTACACATATCACATGTACACCACACACACACACATCACACATATACCATACACACATACACACTAGACAATACACTACACACATCACAACACACTATACACACTACGCACACACACACAATTAAAAAATAAATCTTTAAAAAAATTAAAAGGCAGAGCTATAATAGCAAAGACCTGCTGGAAGTTCCTGATGCCTCTGTATCCTGAACACAAGGCCAACTGCTTGCCAAGGTTAGATACAATTAAATGCTCACGATAAGTCAGTGAGGTAACCATGACTCCTCCCTTGTCTCAGTGACAAGACTGAAGTCCAGAGAGGGAGGATCATGGGGAAACCAAGGTCCCACAGGCTCGACTGTCACAATGCTGAAATTCGAACTCAGCTCCTTCTGACTCTAAACAAGAGGAAGCTGATGGTGCTCCTTGCAGAGTTGGGTGACATCCTTCTCACAGGCCCCTTCCTGTGCACTGTAGCAGGGCAGCCTCTCTCATGGGTAGCAGGGGAGTGTGTGGCCCAAGGGGCATGGCTCAACTCATCTTAGAAAAAAAAAAAAAAAAACAGGCAGAATCCGCCCATCTGAAGAAGCTCAGAGCAGACAAAGGGTGAACAGAAATAACTTCAGCTCCCTGAGTCACTCCTGACCATGCCTGGGTGGCTTGGGGACATGTGGGGACACTCTGCTGCATGCACCTCCCCCATCTCTTTATGTCCAACACCAACTGCTTTTTAAATGTGTCAGTGAGGGGACCTGGCTCTAAATGGTTCTGGAGGCTGAGGGGACTTAGGCTGGGTTAAAATAAGACCATGCAAGACACTCCTGCTTCTTGGGAGCTTAGGATGTGATGAGCGGTCTTCTGTGTCTCGCATAAAATCCCTTCACATGGGTACTGTTAGGGGGCAGTGGGGATTGCTTTCTTTTTAAATACAAGGTCTTCTTATATAGTCGAGGGTTGTTCCAGGCCGGTCTTGAACACGCAAGCTTCCTTTCTCAGCCTCCTGAGGAGGGACTGCAGACAGAATACATCACCACGACTTGTGGGCCCCAATCCTGTCATCTTCCTCTAAGTGGGGACTGAAATGTATCTGCCCAAGCAGCAGAGCTTGTGATTGGTGGGTTAGGATACATATTGAGGAAGGTCCAGGCAGAGAGTGCAAGCTGTTACCCAGTGGGTTTGATGTTCTCGCCCCATCAGCACCCTTGCCAGAGTCCCCAGGTCCCTCCTCCCTCAGACCCTATGGCTCACTAGCCCAGTGGTCAAGTCAGAGAGCACAAACTCAGCTTGGTGGAATGTGAAGACCACAGACTACAGATGGCTGGTCCACCAGTGCACAGGGCCCCCACTTTCTGTATCCAGGGAAGGAGGCAGAGTTCGTCGGTTGGTCTGCATAACCCTCAGGTCAAGAGACTACAGGCAGGACAGGTCTGCACGGGGCTTCCAGGGTGGGCCATTGGTTGGGGTGGGACAGCTATGCTTGCTTTTCTACTCCTCCCCAAATGCCTGAGAAGATACAGTACATGAAAGCAAAGGTCGAGAGTCCTTTGTGAGTTAACACACATCAGCTATCGTGGATAATATGGCGGACACAATAAAGAAACCGCCAGACCAGGCACAGATCAGGAGATGGACTTTCTCTGTGACTTTGGGTAGGTTTACTGTCTCTCTCTGAGCATGCAGAGATGAGAATGGAGACCTGGGTATCATTTCTCGGGTGCTGCGCACCTATATGTTTGAGACGGTCATTCACTGGCCTGGGTCCCCCGTGCAGGCCAGGCTGACTGGCCAAGGATCTGGCTCCCTACACCTCCCCAGTGCTAGGCTTCTTCGTGTGGCTTGAGATCAAACTCATGTCTTTGTGCTTGTAAGGTAAACAGTTTGCCAACAAAGCTGCCTTTCCAGTCTCTGTTGTTTTGTTTCTTGATTCAGAGTCTGTATGTAACCCAGGGGGCCTCAAACTCACCTGGACCTTGGGCTCCCCCTCCTCCTCCACCCACCAAGTGCAGAGACCACAGGAGTGCTCCACCTCACCCTCCTCTCTTAAGTAACACTCACCAGCTCAGGCACATCCTGCAGGGCCAAGTTTGTCTCTCCTGGGTTTTTCTATGGACAATTCTCCTGTCTTCCCATGCACACATGTACACACACACACACACCCCTACACATACACACACACACACACACACACACACACACCTATGCATGCATTCACACACACACAAACACATATATGCATACATACACCCCCCCACACAAACACATGCACACACACATGCACACACTCCCTTCTACACGGATGCATGCATGCACACACAGATATACATGCACACAGACACATACATATGCATGCATACACCCACACACTCACATACACATGTATACATGCACACTCACACACTCGCACACACATGCACAGATACAGACACACATGCATGCATATCCACACTCACACATGGGTGTGGATGCCCACATACCCCACCCCCAACCCCACTGCTAAGAAAGCAATTTCCCTTCATCATTTTGAACCTTTCACATTTCTTCAAACTTCCTTTTATATGTCGGGGGCAGGGGGAACCTACTGTTTCCTTTGTGATTATGGGAAATAGATCTGTAATTGCACAACACGCCATCAACACGCCCCCAATACACCCCCGTAGGAGGAGGGGCTGGAATTTACAGTGAAGACTTGAATTTATTGTTTCTGTTAGGGATAGGAGTGTCCAAGGGGTGGAGGTGGGTGAGACAACCCACACCATCCTCCTGTGGATGTTAAAGTCCTCTGGCTGTTTCCATTTCGCTCAGAGTTCCTCTCCCTCAGTGACCAGGCAGCCATTCTGCCTCACCCGCCCCCTCTGCTCTGTGAGAACCTGGAATTGCAGGCTGAACAGCCTGGGAAACTGGCCCATTTACCCATTAGGCCCCAAGGCCTACATGCTTTTTAAGAGCCCATGAAAACACCTGAGAGCTGCCAACAATATACTGGCTCCAAGAAAGAAAAAAAAAAAACTGCAAGGCAAAATTAATAAGGGCTTAAATGAAATGTTTCTAGACCATTCCATTATGTTGACGTTAATATATATATATATATATATATATATATATATATATATATATTTAAATTTAGTGTTCATAAAAGTTTCATTATGTTTGGAGAGGGTTGATGGGTTAGAGTTTCGTTTTATAAGAATTTCTGAGGATACGTGGTGACTTTGAGGAAATTACGGAAAATATATAAAATGAGAACATAGCTACTAACAACATAATTTCCAAAGACACTTCGCAAGCTCTTTTATAAAGACACAATAAAGAAGATTTAAATTTGTGTGTTTGGAGGCGAGCGGGGGGGCTCCAGTGTGAGTCTGTTTAGTCTGGCAAGGTCTTCAAATGGTCTGGCGTGAGATGGGCTGGGGTGTAAGGGCAGTCAGGGTAAATGAAACGATTGGTATGTTAACCAGAGGGCGGGTGGGAAGGCCACTGCAAATGCACAGAGGTATAGAAGGGTCTGTGTGTGTTGATGAACCAGTAAGATGGATAGAGAGAGAGATGGCTTTAGGGGAGGCAAGATGGTGCGCTGGGTAAAGGAACAGTGGTGCCACGCCCATCACTCTAGCTCATCCTTGGGATCCATATTGGGGAAAGAGTTGACTCTGCAGAGTTGTCCTCTGACCTCCGCGTGAGCATGTGTGCATGTACACGCACACACCCACACACACCCACACACACCCACCAATAAACGTAACTCATAGCATGAGTTAATGAATAGATAGTGGAGACCGATGGATAAATGATTGGCAGGTGCCTGGCTTATATTGATATATAGATGGGCGGGACTAAACAGGCTCACACTGGAGCCCCCCCCCCATACTTGCCTCCAAACACACAAATATAAATCCTCTGTATTGCATCATTATAAAAGAAGCTCGTAATGATGTTTTTGGAATTATATAGATGTGATGGTTTTATATGCTCGGCCCAGGGAGTGGCATGATTAGAAGGTGTGGCCCTGTTGGAGTAGGTGTGGCCTTGTTAGAGTAGGTGTGGCCCTGTTGGAGTAGGTGTGGCCTTGTTAGAGTAGGTGTGGCCTTGTTAGAGTAGGTGTGGCTCGGTTAGACTAGGTGTGGCTCTGCTGGAAGAAGTGTGTCACTGTGGGTGTGGGCTTTAATACCCTCATCCTAGCTGCCTGGAAGTCCACTAGCAGCCTTCAGATGAAGACGTAGAACTCTCAGCTCCTCCTGCACCACGCCTGCCTGGATACTGCCATGCTCCTGCCTTGATGATAATGGACTGAACCTCTGAACCTGTAAGACAGCCACAATTAAATGTTGTCCTTCTAAGAGTTGCCTTGGTCATGGTGTCTGTTCACAGCAGTAAAACCCTAAGTAAGACAGTAGTGATATCGATTTCAGTCTACATAGATATCCCAGTAATGGACAGACTGATAAGTGGATGGACAGGTGATGAGTTAACAGATGAACTGATTAAGGATGCATGGAAGGATGGGAGGATGGGAGGACAGAAAGATGTTTTGGTGATGACTTAAGGCAGAATGGACAATGAATGGGTAGGGGAGCCTGATGGGTGGACACGTAGACAAACATATCACCAGAGGGCATATGGAGGGAACGGTGAGGTGACTTCCCCAGAGTCACACAGTGGGTTTGCAGCCGCCCCCTGATTCCTCATACTTTGTCCTTCAGGAAAATCATTATCAGTGTTTCCTCACGCTCAAGGGTGGAAGTGTCCTAGAGACTGTGCTCTCCAACCTGGCCATTTTACAGGCAAGGAGACGAGGTATCAGGAATGGAAGGGGTTCAACCAAATGGCAAGCTGTCTGCTGTCACTGGGTCATGGCTGTTTTGTAGTGAGCTGTAGCTTGGGCCAGTTCCCCAGACTCTTGGGAGCAAGCTTCATAACCAAGAGCAGCTCCTGCCGTGAACCCTGTCTTTCTCCACTCCCCCTGCTGTCCAGGAGGCAGGCTGGTCTCAGGGCTGGGCTCTTGCCACTCTGTCATCTCTGCCACCAAGGAGCATCTGCTTAATCCAGTGGCACTTTATTCTGTGCAGGTGTTTGCTCACCCCCTGAGTCCCTGGGGTGTTGACTATTGGCATTTCTCTGGTGGTGGCTTTTCTATTTTCTCTCTTTTTCTCTCAGTTCACATTCTGGCAACCCAGGGGTGGCTTCCTGCAGCACACAGTAGCCACAGTGGCTTGTTCAAGAGTGAGACCCCAAGCCATGGCATTTTATGGAGCAGCACACGTAAGTACCTCCACAACCTTGTGAAACACACACTGATAAACCCCCATTAATTATGAAGTAACTGAGGCACCGGGAGATAAAATAGTGTTTCTGTGGATCTACAGTTGATAACTGGACAGGGATGGATTTGAACTCAGGGAGCCTGAGCATGCATAATTCTGAACTAACCAGCCTTTCAGACATGAACTTGGGTTCTATAGAAAATCCTTCAAAAATACAGAGGTTTGTTTTGGGAATCTACAGGCAAATAATTAGTATTCTTTCACATCAACATCGGGAGTGCTCAACGGCAGGATGAATGATTTCATGTGCCCAAAACGTTTGTGACAAGTGGAGGGTCTTGGCAAGGAAGAGTCCTTGATTGTATTTTGTGGACCGTTTTTCTAAATTAATTTAGTGTGTTGTATGTGGGGGTGCTTGTGTGTGATTGCACATGTGTGTGGTGAAGTCAGAGGTCACAGTGTAGTTCTTCAGAAACATCTGTCTTGGTTTTGAGGCAGTGTCTCTCCCTGGGACCTGGAGCTTTCTGAGGTTAGAAACAGCTGCCCCACGCTTCCTTTTTCACTGGAGTTCTGGATGTCAAACTTAGAGCCTCAGGCTTGTGCAGCAAAGTGCTTTATCTCCTGAGACATCTCCCCAGACACTGGCACGCCCTCTCTATACAGATTAGCTACGATCTCAGCTCAAAGTTACAGAATTTTGTGTGTGTGTGTGTGTGTGTGTGTGTGATTTAGAAGCTAAATTTGTGATTCATACCTGCAAATCCAGTGTTTGGATGCTGAGGCAGGAAGATCTTGAGTTAGAGGCTTGGCTACATAGTGATTTCAAGAGTATTCTGGCCTACATGGTGAGATCCAGGTGAGCCCAGCTGTGAAACCATGCACAGGAGTTCACATCTGCACACCTGTCCCTTCATCTGTGACATGGTCATTCATGCCTCTGCACAAGCCTCAAAGCATCGGTGAGGGACATTTACTTTCTTCTGTGAGGGACACATAGTAGGTGCTTTATAAATGATCTCCAAGCAAGCTGATGGATCCCACTGCTGTCTCAGTTTCCGTATGTGTAAACTGGGGACTCTTACAGAAGTCTCTATGGGGCTTATAAGGTTTCTGGGCAGACTAACGAGGAAGTGGATGGAAATAGAAGCCTGTTCTAAAAGCCAAACGCAGCTTAAGTGTGGGCAGCGCTGCATCTGTTACTGCTAAAGCAATTGAAGTTATTCCGTTATTAATACTTACGACTGATATTAATCCTTGTTATGACGACCTGCCACGATTATAGCTGCCGACTCTATAAATGACTACTAATACCCTTAGATCCCGCCACGTTCTACAAAACTCTCTCGGGGTTAAGAGGGACTGCGCTTGAAGTAAGCACGCAGGATTGTGGTATTTCTGCCGAATCCACTGCATTTCAAAAACAAACAAGCCGAGGGCTCTCCTCCCTGTATAAACACACACGGAGAAACCTACAACCCAGCGTGGAAAGGAGAACACAGCGTAGCACTGGTCGGGTCCACAGCCCACAGGGACGGCGCTGCTGATCACCTCGAAGAAGGGAAAAGAGGCCACGGGGTCTCTGCCACGCCCCCTTCAAGAGTCAAAGTCTTGCTTCTTTCTTGAATCCAAGTTAGACTCAGGGATTTGGTTTGATTTCGGGAGTGCAGTGTGTGCAACCTAACGCTGCCTCTGAGGAGATCTTTGGCTTGTATTCTTCTCGACCACCCACAGCCCCCTGCCGCCCCTGGAATGGAGCTACTCTGGGAGAAGCCCAAGCAGGGTGCATAGGAGGGGATCCCCACTTTCAGGCCCAGGTGATCAGCGTTATCCCCAAGGACCTTCCAGCCCACCGAAGTCTCTGGGTGCCCTTGGCTCTGCTAAGTACCCTGTGCAGTGAAGCAGCTTCTCCGCTGAGCCCAGCCCAACCACAGGCTCATGAGACTCCTGTTATTTCAAGCCATTAAGCTCTGGGATTGAGCAGCGGCAGTCAGCTCAATGCCTGAGACAATGCTAATTCAGTGTACAACCCTGGGAGGGCTCTCTGGAGGAGGGGGCGTTTGGACGACTTAGGATGTGTGTCCCACCTCTGCAAGGACAAAGGCCTCCAGCCGTCAATCACAGGTCAGCCCATTCTTCTCACGGTGCTATCGAGGCCAGGGCAGACCCCTGTGCACGGCATTCCAAGCTTTCTCTCATCCGGATAATCACATATTCTCTATAGGGATCAGCCCAGCGTCACTGCTTTAAATCAAAACGACAGGCCCTCCAAATCGGTTCAGGTGCTTGTGCACTTATGAAAATGTCTTTTGCCAGAACAAGCTCGCTACGTCTAATTTCTGCCCCAAGCACATTTTTATACTTAAGCAGTACCGTAAATGTCATTTAATTTACCCAGTGACGTTGGGCAGGCAGTAAATGGTAGGTAGCATACATCCGATTCTTTTTTGTCTGGTATGATCAGGATTCAGGAGGAAGGGCTGTGAAGTAATTATCATATGCACTAATTGATAACCTTCTAGTTCTTTCTCTGCTGCCTGCTCTGTGTTCTAGATGTTAAGGGGAAGAACAAAGAAAGGATTCCCGATCCGGGCTGGGGAGATGGCTCAGTAAGGAAGGAGCTTGCAGCCGTGCAATGGTGAGGAGCAGAGTTTGGGTCTCTGAAAGACACATCTGAAATCCAAGAACTAGGGAGGCAGGGACAGGCAGGACTCTGGAGCTAACCGGCCAGTTCGCCTCCCTGCTGAACTAGTGAGTTCCAGGTTCATTAAGAGACGCTGCTCCAAACAACATGGTGGAGAACAATGATGGAAGATGCCAGTGTCAGCCTAGCCTACACACACATGAAAATGCACATGTGAACACACACAGACACACACATAGAGACACACACAGATACACACAGACATACACACAGACATACACACACAGAGACACACACACACAGACATACACACAGACAGACACACAGACACACACAAACACACACACAGACATACACAGGCACACACATAGAGACACACACAGATACACACAGACATACACACAGACATACACACACAGAGACACACACACACAGACATACACACAGACAGACACACAGACACACACAAACACACACACAGACATACACAGACACACACATAGAGACACACACAGATACACACAGACATACACACAGACATACACACACAGAGACACACACAGAGACACACACAAACACACACACACACACAGACAGACACACAGACAGACACACACACACAAACACACACACAGACACACACATAGAGACACACACAAACACACACAGACATACACACAGACATACACACACACAGACACACACACAGACATACACACAGACACACACAGACATACACACACAGACACACACACACAGTCTACCAATGCACTAGAAATACCCAGAAACCAGTGTGAGAAGCCCAACTTTGGGTTCCAGGTAGTGGGCATGGGGTCACCTGGACTTCTGGGTCTTATCAAATATCCCATGTAATTTCTACTGATTCAACACAAACTCTAGAGATGAGGACACAGAGGCCCAGAGAAGGATAGCAACAATCCCAAGATCACACAGTGAACTTCACCAGCTGGTCCCAACCGTTAGGCCCCATTTCAGACCTGGTTTGGGCCTTGTGGACAAACTTGAGCCTGGCTCTGGTTTCTGTGGCCTTGTGGAAGAGCCTAAGCCTGGCTCAAGTCTAAGCCTGGTCAAGTGACCTGTCTTAGTCACTTCCGTACCAGGGTGACTCAACAGGACCTGTTTGGCCCTGGCTCTGCTCAGCTGTTGCTGATGTAAAGCTTTGCCATTGGCCCTGTCAGTCACCCCATCCCCTCCCTCCGTCACCATTCCCCGCCCCCTACGTCATCTCACTCCACCGAAACTCCTCCTCCCTAAGCTCCGTGTTTATATAAATAAGAGGTTGCTGCATTAAAGTTGAGTTCCTGCCTCGAAAAGACTCCGGGCCAGGTGTGTTTCTTTGGGCCCCCGACACCCACCATCCTGCTCAGCTTCCGAGAGACCCAGTGGGACCAGGACCTCTTTCTCCTCTCGCCTGGACCTGCCAGCTTTAAGGAACTAACACCCAGCATTCCTATGTTGTGTGTGGTCACAGGCACCATGCACCCCGCACCCCCTCACCCCCACTCCAGGAACTCGCTGGCATCACCACTAATCCCGTCATGTAAATGTTGAGTGATCTGATGCTAGGAGGGTCCAGGGCAGCTCATGAGATATTAATGAATATCAATAGATTGAACGCATGCACGGGTGGTCTCAGTGAATGGATGGCAGGTGGATCTGAGAGAGTCAACCTTCCCAGAGGGTAGTATTTGCTCTCTCCTGCTCCAGAGGCCAGAGCAGAGCCCAGGAAGGAGCCACAGAGGAACCGTTCGCTGTTTAAGGATGAGTCACTGTGTCAGCTCTTGCCTTTCCCATGGCCTCTTGGCAGAGAGATGCTCAGACATGGTGATGAGGAGACCGGATACCTCCCAAGTGCAATGAGGAGGGAGGCAGCTGAGGTAGGATTCAAAAGAAGGGTGTGCTGGGTATCTGTGGGGGATTCCTGTATCTTACTCCCATCACAAACAAAGAGATTCGTGGAAGACAACACTAGTTACAGGACCACTGTGAATGGCAGGCCACCAGTGTGTAAGAATCAGAGGTGTAAATGAATGCCCCATGTGAGGTCATACTGTGAGACACCAGCAAAGGGTGGAGCCCCCGGCCCTCAGTTTCCTCGTCTGGAAAATGAACTCATTTTCCACGGTGCAGGCTCTGCTACTTTGTTTGTGAACAACGGGCACAATAGCAGGACCTTCTGCCATGCATCAGGAATGTCTCTTCTTATTGCTACTTATGATGAACCTCCCCAGGACCTGGAATCATTAATTTGTTTGGGAACAAATCTCATTAATTGCCCAAGTTAATACTTTATGAGATGCACTCGGCTGCACCTCTGGACCCCGCCGCAGAGCATTGGGCTATGCTTTCCCATGCTAGGCACAGAATGAAATGGAAGTATGTTCCTGTCACCACCGGAGTCAGGTGCATAGAGAGCAGGCTCTGCTCCCGCCCCTGTAAATTCTGGGATGTGTATCGCAGGCTCTCTGGAAATGACACATTTATTTGACTCATTAAAGAACATTAACTGGGGATGGGAAGAGGGCAAGCCTGAGCCAGCTTGTTTGGCTGTGGACAGTAGCCCTGGAGTTCATGGACTCCTGGTGCTGACTGCATGGAGGGCCCTACCTTTCACCTTACAGTCAACTGGTTCACAAGGGATGGGGGAGGTACACTATAGTCTCACCGGATTCAAAAAATTCGGTTGCAGGTTAAACTCCTTGTTCGTATATTGCTATGCCACACACACCTACTATCAGCATGGAGAGACAGACTGTCTCAGACAGACAGTAGGTCTTCAAGAGCGAACGGATCCCGACTTCACTATGAATTGCCTTTCTATCATTAAACATGATCCTGTCCTTGAAACAACCATAGGGATTCTAGTAACTTCCACAAGTCTCTCCTTTGTGGCATTCTGGGGCTACTTGATTTAGAACTCAGGGAGAGGAGTGATTGACAGAGGACCCAGTCTTCTTGACAACCCCCACCACCACCACCCCCCGCCGTTCCCACAGCATCCTCATGCACACGGGTGCCCAGGCTCAGGGAGGTCACAGGGCTTGTGGCTGGGATGAGCTGATCTTGAGCGTGAGGGATGCACTCACCTGGGTCTGAGCCTTTTGCTCAGAGCTTTAGTTTTATTAAAGGAGATAGTAAAACACCTTAAATTGGGAAAGAGAGCATAGACTCGAAGTCGTAAAGCCACGCCCGCTCTCCAGCACCTCACAAAACGTTTTATCTACCGGGAATCATAAAAGTTCGGATTCTGTCCCCAGTGGTTATTTGACACTGAGAGGCTGCTGCTGTCTCCAGAGGCCGGGGAAGGCTGAGCTTACATCCACACACAGTGGCAGCTCGCTGAGCACCCACCTAGCAAGCCATGTGGTGGGTGGGGAGGGCACAGTTACCACCTTTGTATATGCTGTCTCTACAAAGGTGGGTAACACCCAAGGGAGACCTCTGATGCGCTGAGTTTGTGAGGACACCACTTCTCTGTCTCTATCTCTTTCTCTGTCTCTTTCTGTTTCTGTCTGTCTCTGTGTGTCTTTCTCTGTTTCTCTGTTTTTGTCTCTGTCTCTCTGTGTCTCTCTGTGTCTCTCTCTTTGTCTCTCTGTTTCTCTCTTCTCTCTCTGTCTCTCTCTCTGTCTCTCTCTGTCTCTCTCTGTCTCTCTCTGTCTCTCTCTCTATCTCTCTCTCTCCTCTCTCTCTCTCTCTCTCTCTCTCTCTCTCTCTCTCTCTCTCTCTCTGTGTGTGTGTGTGTGTATAAGAACCACTTCCCCAGGACTGCAGCCTAGTGGGTGAAGTGCTTGCTGAGTTTGGATGCCTGGCACCCAGTCAACCCACTTCAAAACTAGGCATGACCCGCGCATTCTGGTAACCCCAGCTGTGGGAGATGAGAGGACCGGTGGCTTATTATCCAGACAATACAATTGAAGGGTGACCACTAGGCTTGGTGACAGACCCGATCTCAAAAAGTAAGGTGAAAAGCCATAGAAAAAGTTATGCATATGGAAAGTTGACCTCTGACCACCGTGTGTGCATGCAGAGGTTAGTGTGCTTACACTCACATGCATGTACATGTACTCTCGCCAACACAGACACTTCCTGAATACTGACTGTGGTGACACACTCCCACTTGTTCAGGTGTGTAGTAGTGAGAGTTGGCAATGGAGAAAACTGAGGCTCCGTCATAGGACCCAGGAAGAAAGACACAGCTTCTGAACAGGCGTGGCTACTTCTGCTGATGGTGATACACCTGTCCTGCACACCTGTCACAGGTATGGCTCCCACTGATAATGGTGATACACCTGTCCTGCAACCTGTCACAGGTGTGGCTACCACTGATGATGGTGATACACCTGTCCTGCACACCTGTCAGGTGTGGGTACTGTTGCTGATGGTGATACACCTGTCCTGCACACCTGTCACAGGTGTGGCTATTGCTGACAATGGCGATACACCTATCTTGCACACCTGTCACAGGGTCCTGTTGTATGTGAGTACACGCTTGGGCTTTGAATTCTTCAGCTTGTAAGTCCTCCTTGTAATCACACCTGGGGGCCATTGTCACGCTCACACCATAGCTGAGGAGGCCTATGCACAGAGAAGATCAGGGACGTGCTTACGTGCTCACGCCTTTGACATTTGGATTAATAAGAGAGATCACAGGCCCTCCTTAAAAACAAGATAAAAGTACAAGAACAAAAGAAAGAAAGAGCAAAGACAAAATAAAAAAAAAATAACTTTGTCTTTAACCCCAATTGAAGTAAAAGTATGCAAATTAGCTTCAACATTATTTTTATTTATGCCATAAATTAGGCAAATTTCCTCTCCTGAAGCCCTGGAAAATGAGGCTTGATTCCACATATTTTGCATTAATTTCCAAGGCAGTTGGCCCCAAATTAGCTTTACAACTCGCTAAACCTGCTTTAAAAGGGGTGCAGAAAGTGGAGGGCTGTTCGGAAATCTTCAGGGAATGAGATGGGGGCACCCTGTGCCCTCCCTTTGAAGATGAACGTAGGGCTGTGTGCACGTCTACAGCTGTAGCTGCCACAACAGCTGCAGGAGCTGTACATTGATTTGTGTGGGGCTAATGTCTGCGTGTTGTGCTGTGTGAAGGCTCCTCCTGGGGTTTCACAGGGAAGTGACCTTGGGTATCCCATCTGGACCATGCAGAGACTGGATGTTGGGTGAGTGGATAGATGGATGGATGGGAGGTGGATGGATAGATCGATGGATGGGTAGAGGGGTAGATGGGTGAGTGGGTGAATGGGTGGATGGATGGATGAATGGATGGGTGGATGGATGGATGGATGGGTGGGTGGATGGATGGGTGGATGGGTGGATGGATGGATGGGTGGATGGGTGGGTGGGTGGATGAACAGATGGATGGACGGATGGATGAGTGGATGGATGGATGGATGGATGGATGGATGGATAGATGGTTAGTGAACCTGAGCCTGTCTGGAGCTTCCTGAGGATTGCATTTGTAAAGCATAGTCAGCCAGCAGGCTTGCTCCCAGGCCAGCACATGCCCTTTGACTCAGTGCAAAACCTTCTCCATCGCTCCCTCCTGACTCAGGGAAGGTCCTGGGCCAGGTCTCTGTGTCTCCTCTTTTTATTGAGCTTGATTTTTCAGAGTGGATCAGATTTAAGTGAGCTCAGCTTCAGCTTCTGTATGTCCAATGACAGCATCATCTGCATCAAGGCAAACTCTCCTCTCAAGTTCAGAATTCAGAGAATGTACATTCTTTTCTGCAAATGGTTTTGTCTTGTGTCCAAATACTTCAGGTCTTAGCTGAAGACTGAGAGCCACCCATCCACTCATCCACTCATCCACTCATCATCTATCCACCCATCCATCCTCCACTCATCCACTCTGCACTGACTCACAGAAATGATAAGAACCAGCCTTCACTCTCAAGGATCTTCCAGAGGAGAGTGAGACAAGTCAGTCATCATGACTGTGGGACCCCTAGCTTTTTAGCTACGGTTGTTTGTGTGCCCCCCTCCCGCAGCTTGATGAACAAGTATATGCTGGCTAGGGTCACATCTTAGCACCAAGAAGGGTGAAATGGAGGCAGCAGAACCCATGAATGATGTTCCCAGTGGCCATTGCTCTCTTTGTCTTATGGATGTGTGACCATGCTGGGTTTAGCAAGCCAACCAATTTCCTGGCACAGAGGGCAGTACAGGATTAGCCACATTCATCTTTAAAACCTGAGTTGGGAACTAGGAAAAGGTTAAAACGTCCTAGATTGGGTTAGTGACGGTCCAGAACAGTCCATGGCTTTCTGGGAAGATGGAGACTGGTGTTCACTTCATGCTGTCCAGCATGGCTGACCCCGGGGAAGGCTGGTGGAATCTTATCCACCCAGCACATCATCCCTGGGGCAGGACAAAACAGAGAACGCCACCCTAGGTGAGGTCTATGCTGGCTCTGGCAAAGTGACTCCTGCAAGGCTAGACCTAGGAGCACATTACAAAGCAAGGCTGCTGACTCCGAAGTCTCATGTTTATTAATGTTTCTGTGCTCTCCCAGCATCCAGCGGGGCATGTGCTGATGTCAGAGCTGCCCGAAACCCAAGAGAAGACAGATCCCAAGGCCACCTGAGTTTTTATTTGGCAGTGAGCTCGGCTGCATGAACAACTGTACCCAGCACTTTCTCTGGAAAGAAAGATGGCTTCCAGAGACCCACCAGAGCACCCATCAGTGGACAGCATTGCTCAGACTGGGGGGGTCTTCTCTGGTTGCAGGGTGTATTTTTCTCCTCCTTCATGTTTGATTTCCCTCTGCTCCTCCTTTCATCGTAGACGCCTTCAGCCATTTCACATCCATTACCTCATTGATTTTCCTTGCAGCCATCCTACGAGGGAGGACCCCTGGTAATGCCTTCTTTTAAGATGAGGCCACCCGAGACCAAACAGACCTGGGAGGTCCAATCCCGTCTCACCACAAAGATGAAAGTAATTTAGCATCTTTGACAAATGATCTGTGTACTTTTACTGGGGCAGACCCAGCTGAGGGATGGGTGTTCAGATGCATAATATCTAGTTAAGCCTCTGGAAGAGAACACCATCTAGTGAAGGGAGGTTGTGAATGAATGGTGTGTGAGTGAGCCATCACTGAGGGATGAAGATAGATGACAAAGCTGGAACCGGAGAAGAGAAGCGACAGGTAGCTTCATAGGAAAAGAAACTACAGAAACAAGTTGCTGAAGGATGAATAGGAGTTGGCTAGGCGCAATATTTTAGCAGCAACAGAAACTCTTTCCCTGAGCTGGATTACTTGCAACAAGCTAGACACATCCACATGCAGTTGGTCATAAAGCATCGCCAAGGCCCAGAGAGTTACAGCAAACAGCTCCAGATTGATCTCTGAAAGCTGCCCACTGGGAATTTCATCTGCCTCAGTTGATCCAGCAGGAGGTTGTCCTAGAGTGACAGTCAGGACTGTGGGGACATAGGCTTCACATAGGAGCCATTCTGCAGGTCTGAGTAAAGTTGAGTTAACCACTTTGTTGCTGGGCAAGCTGACTCTGGACATCTGACATCTCATCTGGATAAGAAGACATGTCCCAGTGTGGAGTCCTGACAGAGGGGCTTGTTCTTCAGGCTTCCTCGCCATCTAGAACAAGGCTGGGCTTTGGGATCCAAAGATCCTGGGTTTGAATCCTGCCTCTGTCATGAATTGCACATGAGACCCTGTCTAGGGTTTTTGTTGCTGTGATAAAACATCATGACCAAAAACAACTTGGGGAGGAAAGGGTTAATTCGGCTCACACTTCCACATTGCTGCTCATCACTGAAGGAAGTCAGGACAGGAACTCACACAGGGCAGGAACCTGGAGGCAGGAGCTGATGCAGAGGCCATGAAGGGTGCTGCTTACGGCTTGCTCGGCTTGCTCATCTTGCTTTCTTTCTTATACACCCAAGACCACCAGCCTGGGGGTGACACTGCTCCCTTGTCCATCACCAACCAAGAAAATGTACCACAGGCTTGAACACATGCCAATCTGATGGAGGCGTTTTCTCAAGTGATGTTTCCTCTTTCCAGGTGACTCTAACTTGTTTCAAGTAAACATAAAACCAGCCACCACAAATCCTGAGCAAGTGCCCGTGGCATTGCTGAGACTCAGTTTCCCCTTCTGTAAAACCCAGGAAGGGATATCACCTGACAGAATCAGACAGGGATCAGGTGGGAAAATGTAGAGAAAGCACATCGTACTCTTGCACTGTTTCAGATCCACCTCCCCTCATGAGAGTTGAAAAAAGATGGAGTGGTTGGGGTCTTTGGCTTCCAGAATAGCCACACCTTCCTGAAGCTCGACTACTTGGTGAGAGCCAAGCTCCTGATTTGCTTTTTCCCAGACCCATGAGGGCAGCCTCATGAATCTGGTAGTGTTTGCTGTGATCCACCAACAGAAGGGAGTGGCTGAACCTGGGTCCTGTATTCTAATTTCTATCCAACTATGAGGAATCTCAGTCAGTTTCCATGTGAACCAAGGCTGCTGGGACTGTTGCCTGGCCCTCCTTTGTGATTCTTCTTGGCTGTGCAAAATAAATCCTGAGCTTCCTCTTCTGAAGCTGTCAAGGACTTAGGGCAACTCTAGCTGGCTGTGATCTCCATTCCAACAGCCTTTGGGGCTTAGTGAGCTCAGAGATAGCCTCACCTGGTGACCGTACCTTGGTGGAGGTCCCCTTACCATGTTATAATTTCACAACAGGGCAGGACCTAGAGAGAGCAGCCATTCCTACAAACTGGCTTGGTTCAACACTTCCCTGGTTCCCTCTGGACGACTGGAGGTGAAACCTCGGCTGCTCTAACCTTGTTTTCCCTGCCTACAGAAAGGAGGGATGCTGGGAGGACTCGGACTTGGAACCATAACCATAGCATGTTCCCACCACATACCAACCAGTCATGATCGCAGTAACTTGGCACTGGCCCCTACACCTTCTCTTCTGACTCAGTTTATCTTCCTTATCCATAGCCTGAGTACCAGGCATGGTGCCAGTCACCAGAGTGCATTCAACACCCACGTCTCTGGTGCTGGTTGGCCCCTGATGTGCCAAGGATTCTGGATAGAGAGACAATCATGGAAGTTGGTGTCAAGTGGTGTATTTTGAAGATAGGATTTGGGGGCTCAGTGGGTAAAGAGCTTGCAGGATACATATAAGGATCTGAGTGTAGACCCCAGCACCCATGTGAAAGCCAGCAGCAAGTATGTGTGTCTATCACTCTAACACTGGGGACATGGAGGCAGGTGAACCCCTGGGACTCAATGGTCAGCTAGTCTTGTTAAATCAGTGAATTCCAAATTCAATCCCCCAAAGTTGAGAATTACTGAGGAAGACCTCTGGTCTCCACACCTGTGTATACAGGTGAATGTACCTGCACACCACACACACACACATACACACACACATACACACACACACACACGATACCACACACACACATATATACACACATAAAATATCACACACAAGATAACACACACAAGATAACATACACTCAAGGTAGCACACACACAAGATAGTACACACATATGATAACACACACATAAGAGAACTCACATTATAACACACCCAACATAGCACACTCAAGATAACACACACTTAAGATAGCACACACAAACACATACACATGATAAGACACACATCACACACACAAGATAGCACACACAAGATCTCTCTAACACACACACACACACACACACACACACACACACACACACACACACACTATAGGGCCTGATCTGGAAATCACAATCCCTCAGCTCAGCTTCCCGAGTCCTGGGATGATGGGTGTACCACCACAACCAGCCACGAGACTGATTTTAATAAAATAGGCATCCCAGCAGAATTCACTGGCATCCTTCTCATTTCTTGCTTTTCAAGATGAGGTTCCTAAATGTGAGACATACCCTCCCTGTTAGGAGAGCAGAGCACAGGAGGCCTGGGATCAATACAGCCTGCGACTTATCTGTTAGACGCTTTGCCTGTTCTCTCTGAGCCTTGGTTTCCCTTATCTGCACAATAGGAATAGCACGCGTTTGCCTGGTGGGTTTGTGGTGAGGATTCTCTACACACTCTTTGCAAACCACTCAGTACAAGGCTTGGAACGAAACCAACACTCCATAATTGGCGTTTGCATTGCACACACAGTCTGTTACAGCTAACTGAGTTCACACGGGTCTGCAGAAGTACCCCGTGCTCCTGCTCCCAACCCCCCCCCCACAAAGCCAGCATGTTTGCTCTGTGTCATTGTCATGGCCACCTCGGGACTGCTTCCATGTACAAGCCAGTGGGAAGCTGCATGGGGACTTGTCTGTCCTTAGCATCTGGACCCCAGTCCTTTATGAAAAGGCTCCATCCATAATGAAAGACAGTGAATGACTCAATCACCTGATCCTTCCCTCCCTTTCATCAAGGCAGCTCCTGAGATTCAGGGCACAGGGAGGACAACAGCCTATGTCTTAGTTAGGGTTTTACTGCTGTGAGCAGACACCATGACCAAGACAACTCTTATAAGGACAACATTTAATTGGGGCTGGCTTACAGGTTCAGAGGTTCAGTCCATTATCACCAAGGTGGGAACATGGCAGCATCCAGGCAGGCAGGGTGCAGGAGGAGCTGAGAGTTCTACATCTTCATCTGAAGGCTGCTAGGAAGACTGGCTTCCAGGGAGCTAGGAGGAGGGTCTTAAAGCCCATGCCCACAGTGACACACCTACTTTAACAAGGCCACACCTCCTCCAACAGGGCCAAACCCACTCCAATGAGGTCACACGTCCTCCAATAAGGCCACGCCTACTCCAACAGGGCCACACCCACTCCAGCAGGGCCACACCTACTCCAACAAAGCCACACCTCCTCCAACAGGGCCACACCTACTCCAACAAAGCCACACTTCCTAATAGTGCAATTCCCTGGGCCAAGTATATTTAAACCATCACAGTCTATATCTTTGAGATGAGGACCGGCAACTGCACCTGTTTCCCTCCTCCTTCTGATGGCTCCTATTCCCCTCTTTTTAATTCCAAGAGTATAGCCTGCTTCAAGGTTTCCCTGCCTGGTGTAGAATTCTCTTCTTGGTACCTGCTGCATTCCTCCAGGGCCAGTCCTGCTCAGCAAGACTTCACCCATCAGGCCTGGCGAAGGTCATACACAGTCACCTGTCAGATTCCACAGCGGGTCCATCCTTCCACTAAAGCACACAGCTGACAGCTGAGACCCTCTGGCTCTCTTGCTGAGGTGCAGGAAGTGGTGCCCAGCAGAGGAGCATTGTTCCCTGAGCGCTGCTCTTATCCCTCCCCAGCTGTACATCAAAACCCCAAATTACCAATCAGAGGCAACTGAGTTATGGTGAGGACTGAGGGGCTGAGCCCCCAAATAAGATGACGGCCCTTGGAAAGTGAGGGCACCAGACCGCACTATTTTTTGCAGCCACATGAGAGAGTGGACATTTGCAAACCAGGAAGACAGTTCTTACCAGACAAACTCTGCTGGCTTTATGAACTTAGACTACCAGCCACCAGAACTGTGATTAATGAACTAGGGTTTCCAGTCATAGGATCTGAGGGTTTTTTGTTACCGTGGCTTGAACAGAGAGTCATATCAGAACTCAGCACACGGGAAGGCTCGCTCAAGTGATCTTTTCAATCTGTCATCTTTCGTTGCCATTAACTGTGAACTCTGATTCCTGGTGGTGGGTTCAAAGCCATGCAGTGTGGGGGGTCTGGGAAGAAAAGCTGTCAGTGTGGTACTGAGATCTCCTTCTCTAAACGGTGGTGGGCAGGCAAGTAGGGCTGTCTGCTGGCCCTCCTCCCCAACTTTGGCCTGAATTACTTTAGTATTTATGTGAACATCTGCTTTGGGAGGCTACTTTCTTGGTACCTGTTCTCAGAAGAAGTTTGTTCTTAGGAGAACAGGAAACCGTTGCCTGTTCGTGAACATATTCTTCCCACAGATGGCAGAACGGAGTCCCAGACAAATCTCAGAAGGTCGAGTGTATCTAATGGACTGAGATTTTGGGCTGAGGTAGCTCTGATTTTCAAACCATTTCCCTGAACCCTGCTAATCTGCTTCTCACATTCAGTCCAACTGCTCACCAGAGTAGCCTTGCCGAGGCCCTCGTTTTGCAATTGCCTCTATAATGGAGTCCAAACACGAGCTGGGGTCTGAGATGTAATGACATCTTCCGGGAGGGCGGCTTTTGCCAGTTTCTCATCTCTGCGTCCCTCCTTTTCATTGTGTGCCAAGATCCGGCAGTCATCTCTCCCTGAGAAATAAGGACCAAGTACCTCCAGCGGGAGGGAGTGGAGCCACGTGCTCAGGCCACCACGCTGAGAACCATCCTAGCTTTCAACAGGACATACACGTGTCCTGCCTCCTTGCCCCCCAGTCACCAGCTGCAGCTTTGAGCGCCCCTAGTGGAAGTATGCAGTATGGCCCTGCCATGCAACCATCAACCGGCACACAGGAAAGAGCCTTTGAACTGCGCTTCTTTGAACGGCTTTTAAGAGCGGACTCCTAACCAAAAGTGATAAACCAAATTGTTCAGGAAGTATCCTTTTTTCCCCCTTGGAAGAAGAAAGAAAGAAAGTCGGTATTATTCCCTAATGCCCAGCAGAACTGTGTGGATAAAAGAGGAATCTTTCAAGTTTGCGTCGGGTAGTCCCTGGTGGGGGCAGGCAAAACTCCTTGAAAAAGAACGGCAAATTCATACGAAAGCAGAGTTAAGGCCGACATAACAACGATACATCTCACTACATGTCAGAGGCTAGAGAGGCAACAAATTAGAGTCTTACTGAGAGGTACTGGATTTGCTTTGTTTAATCCAAGGGAAAAAGAAAAGAGACGTTAGGCTTTGCAGTCTTAGCGTGAACATACATCACCCTCACACGCACGGCTTGGGCAATAGGGGTCCTCTGAAAAAAACAAGCTACACTTTCTTCCCAGAACAACGGCCCAGAGAATGCACACCCTGCACAGGAATACTGCAACAAGTTCCCACCCCCTCACACACACACACGCAGTAAGACAAGTCTGCAAGGCTGGGCTCCTCTGATGCCTCTCCTCTCTGGTTTGTGGATATGAGCTGCCGGTTAAAAATAGAATTTATTGCAGAAGATCAATTGTTTCCAAATGGACCATGAGAACTGGCAGTGCCCGTGGGCCACCCTGGCTCCCTTCTTATGACTCAGTCGGAACCCCACGGTTAGTAACAAGCCTTCGGATGAAGCTTATCAGCGGACTTTAATTTGGCAGCGACCTGAAGTTAATTAAAAATATATGCTCACTAGCTGTGGTGTGGAGCAGTTGCAAAATATAAAATGTCTAAAATTTGAAATCACAAATGCACACATCCTGCTTTCCCTCCTACACTCTGGCATACACTGAGGAATCAGGATCCTGATCTTGGGTGACATTTCCCTACATGCTGTTAAGACCCCACCCCCATTCCCAGGGTGGTGTCTTACAGAATGTCAAACTCAGAGGTAGGGCCACTTTAGAAACAATGGTGAACCTCTGGGCGTCTTTGAGTTCTGCTTGTGGAGTGTGTGTGTGTGTGTGTGTGTGTACACGCGCGCACAGATTTAAGAGCTGGGGCAGGGCAATCTGGATCCGGTTCAAGGCCACCACGCTATTGTTGGAAAGAGACGGCTAATTAAGAAAGGGCTTGCTGGGTAGAGACCATTGATTTAAATCAAATCTCCTTTTCTGTCTTTCTTAGGGAAACTACCCAGACCTGGTGTAAGTTGGAAATACCACTGTCTTATTGGGGGGGGGGGGATGTTCTTAATGACAAATAAAGAGGCAAATCATGTCCTTTGCTCTTATTTCTGGGTCCAACAGATTGGGAATATAGTGCCTGATGTATGCTGAGGAGGGCATTCCAGGCCACAAGGAGATGCGGACCCAGAACTAGGGCCAGGAGCTGAGAGCTGTCCGGGGCCTCTGGTGCTGAACTCAGGGGCCCAGAATTCCCCGCGGCGAAGCGGCAATGCTTCTCTGTCCCCAGATCAAGAACACCTCAATGAAATGGAACTCCAGATAGAAGGGGGTGCAGGGAGATGCGCTCCATGCTGTGACCAGCTCAGACAGACTCTCAGCTTTGTTTCGTAAGTTACCACGGGAGGAAGCAAGAGTCACACCTTGACAAGAGAGAGTGAGGTTAAATGGTCCAACCCCAATAGCTGACACAGTTGGGCTTTCCTGGTGTCTTTAGCTCACCCCCATAGCTCTGGGGATTGGCGCTGGGGGTGGGGTCAGCTTTGGGTGAGTTATTTACTTCCCTCCTCTCGCCACCTCGGCATCTCACTATAACTTCCTGGGACCCCAGCAGGTTGGAGCGAAGGTGTGACTTCAGGTAGACAAGGAACTGACAATCTCCACAAACTCAGACCCCCTTCCTAAGCGGCAAGCACGTGGGCTTCACTAGCACCCTCTCTTCATTCTTAATATGGATGAGGATGTAGAGGGGGGAGAAAAGGGGCCCAGCCCCTGAGGTTCTAACATCTCTCTTCTCACCCAAGTTCTCGGAGCACTGAGCTCCCCTTCATCAGAGGAAGCCACACCCAAGTCCAATTTTCTGACACCTGGCTGGGACCTATCCAGGAGACAGCCCCTCCGGATAGTCCGAGACAGCGTGGGATGGTGGGATGGGAGGGAATCAGATTCTGGAGACAGGCAGTCAGCTGTCCGCTTTCCATACCTATCCTCTTCCACAGAGACTGGCAGAATAACCTGGCAGCCAGCCCCGGGTGCAGTTGCAGAGAGCTTCCAGAATCTGGAGGTTTGGAGAGGACCTCACTCCCAGGAGCTTCTCCGGGAAGCTTCTCCAGACTGCAAGAGGGAGTCTGTCCCCAACCCAGAGACAGGGGAAGGACCCGCAGCTCAAGGCGGGAGTCCTTCAGATGCGTCTCCGCCTCCGCGCTCTGGCAGGGATAAGGTGCCGAGCCCGGAATCCGGGTGGTCCCGCGGGTGGCGCGTGTGTTCCCGGACCAGCCGAGACCCCCGACCGCTCGGGTCAGTCGCAACAACTTTACCCTCTTTGGGTCGGGGCCCTCGGGGTGCTTACCTTCCGCATGAGCTGCCGCGGGGCTCCCCAGGAGCAAGGCGACCAGGAGCATGGAGATCCTGTGGGGTCCCAGGGCTTGTGGCCGTGCTACCGGCATCGTAGCTAAGGAGCCAGGATCGGCGCAGAGAGAAACCGTGTGGCCGGTCCAGGCAGAGGGATCCGTGCGGCAGGGTCCAGGCAGAAGGATTCAGGCAGCCAGAATCAGGTAGTGCGGTCCAGGGAGAGGGAGAGATCTGGACAGAAGGCTCGGAGCAGCCGGATCCCAGAGCAAGGTCCAGACAGAGGGATTGATGCAGCGGGGTTCAGGCAGAGGGATCCAGGCAGAGGGATCTGGGCAGAGAGATCCGGGCAGTAGGGTCAGGGGCTCTTGGCGGACGCGCAGCCCGCCGTGGCTCTGGCCGAGCTGCACCGGGCGCGGGCGACGGACGAGTGAGGAGGAGCCGCGGGCGGCGAGCGAACGGAGGGCGGGGGCTGGTGCCCGAGCGAGCGAGCGAGCGAGCAGGAGAGAGAGAGCAAGAACGAGCGAGCGAAGGAAGTGAGCGCGAGGAGGCGGCCAAGGGCCGTTCCGGGGGCAGCCTGGCACGCCGGCCCTGAGAAGTTGGTGATGTCGCCGGGTCCCGGGTGGGCCCAGAGTCCCCACTCTCTTTGAGGACGCTGGGACAGTCAGACGAGGCGGAAGAGCGCCCGATGTGTCCTTGCAAACCCAGTCGGCCAGCAGTCTAGCCTGTATCCCCCACTGTACAGCTCTCTCTGGCCCCTAAGGGCTCCTCCCGCCTCCACCCTTCTTTACCATCCCCCACCCTCCCCTATCCGCCAAATGCCTTGATGCTTCCACAGAGAGTCCCAGTGACCTAGGAAGCCACACCAACTGCATCCAGGGACCTCCCTGGACCAATACACAGGACCACGGAATCCTCTGTCTGGAACCAAGTGGTTCTTCACCCTGGAAACGCCCAGCCACAGACTCTTAGGTGAAGATCCACCACCCATGTTATGATTCCAGCTCCCCTCTGCTACATTAGCTCGCTCAACAGGCCCTGCAGATACACCAGGCTTCCTGAGCACGAGCCCCGTTTTGCCTCCCCCTCCCTTTACCCCCAAAGGAAGCTTTGGGTCCAGGCCCATCCTCTGGCCTGCTCTGTCAAGTTCAGATTCTCCAGCAACGCGTCTTTCTTCCATAAACAGAGGAGATGGGGCGCAGTGGGTGAGGGAGACAAGCAGCCACTTATAGCCAGGCATTGGCCTAGGGCCAGGTGGGAGATGCCTCACACCAAGGGAGACTGTTCTCCTTGTTCTGCAGAGTTTCACAGGCCCAGCTGGCTTCCCAGGCCCCTCACCCCAAGTTAGAAGCTCTCCCCTCCCCCACCCCACCTTGCCACTCCGCTCAAGCAAGGAGCAGATGGAGAGAAGGTTGTAGCAATTGGGGGGTGGGGGGGATGTCTTTAGCAGAGTGGAGAGACTGGGAATCCCTAAAAAAGAAGTGGGGGAGGGGAGCACCGGAGGCAGGAGGAAAGCAGGGAGGAGGGACTCTTCTGCTCCTGGTTCCAGATGCCCCTCTCACTCACTCTTGGGATGTTCTTTGCATGAAGTCCAGATCATCAGGCTTAAGGTGCTGGAGAGCATCCAGTCTTCTCCATGCTCACCTGGGCCGAAGGAAGCTTCCTCTCTCCTTCAGCCAGTAAAGTCTCAGGAAGTTGGGGGGGGGGGGAGGGAGAGGTTGAGAAGGACATGCAGAAGGCTTGGTTCCTCCTCTGGGGAGATGGCTTGCTGTCCTGCCTTGGAGCATGAGGGAGCTTGGCCCACCCCCTCACTCGCAGGGCCTACATAGGACTAGCAGCAGGCCGTTCAGTAACCCCTGAGGAACAGAAGCCTAAAGCAGGAATACAGAAACATCAAAGGGAGTAAGGACATAGGAGACACGGGTGCTGGCTTCCTCCTTGGAGACCAGAGTAGGAAGGCTTGCAAGTACCTATGGCTCACCCGACTCTGGTGTGGTCTCTGTTTCAATTTCATAATGCTTGGCAGTGATTGCGGTGATCAATGTCTCCCCTGGACACCCCCCTCCCCCCTGAAGGTCAACCTCACCAAAGCCACTCAGACAGGAAGAGATAGGCTGGATGAATTCAAGGCCAGGCCTGAGCTGAAAATCAAACTCCTGTCCCCAGACATGATCCTTTCCCGCAACCAAGATGGCTGCCTCTGGGGTGAGACTTGGTGGCTCCTCCTGGCTGTTTGCTGCCTCCCCACTCCCAGCAGCCCACTAGAAGTCCATCACTGCAGTCATCGCTTAGAAAGTGTGGCAAGACAGGACAGTGCCTTAGACCATCAACCCAGTGAGCGCATGGCAGGTGTTAACTGGTTCCATTTGTGCTGAAACTATAAAGAAGGGAAACTCAGCATTCTGAAGACAGTGTTGAGAGGGCAGATGAACGTCACCAGAAAGAAGACCCAGCTGGGGTCAGAGCTGGAACAAAAGTCACTTGTGGGGGAAGATCTTCCTCATTACCAGACCCATTTTAAAGAAGAGCAAATTGAGGTATGGGAAGGCAAGGTGACATGCTCAATACCGTACACGGTCCAGCTCTGCCCAGGTTTGTGCTCTGTCTACCGCCAGATTAGGCCTGACCTTGGCTTGGGGTTAGTGTGGACTTTCTGTGCCCACTGCCAGTTGGGTAGAGAAGCCCAGGTTCTGTTCTTGCAATTGGAATGAGCCTATAGGTCTGTCCTCCTTACCTGCTGCTGTGTGTGTGAGCAATCACCTTTGTGCAGTTGAAAATCAGCCACCGAGGGCAAAGGCTGGACCCTGGCCTCAGATCTGTCTTTACAGAAGGCCAAGAGCAGTGACTTGTGTTCTCTGGGTTCTAGTTTTCTTTTCCAGAGGGGTGGGAATAAAAATAATGCCTGCCAAGTGTGGTGACTGACAGTGAGCAACAGTGTCCTCGAGGCATGTCAGGATGCACTGGGCATGACTCCGGGGTGACGGGAGGACCTCAGGGGTGAGGGAGAGGACCTCAGGGATAGGTCAACTCAAAGCTTAGTCTGGGGTTTGGCCTCAGTCTGAGCAATTGTTATCAATGGTGCCTAACCTAATGCAGTGTCAATCCCAGGTGCTTGCAGTCACAACAGGGAGCAGACAGGAAGCTGGAGCTTCTGACCCCTTCTCTGCCATTCTGAGTGTCTTTCTGTGAGTCACCAGCCTCTATGAAGTTGATCTCTCAATCTATCCATCCACCCATCATCTACCCATCCATCCCTCCATCTGTCTGTCCATCTGTCCATCCATCCATCCACCCATCCATCCACCCATCCATTCATCCATCCACCTATCCATCCACCCATCTATCTACTCATCTATCTGTCCATCTGTCTGTCTGTCCATCTGTCCATACATACATACATATATACATACATACACCCTTCATTCACCAACCCACCCATCTGGTCATAACCATCCACTCACTCACTCAATCTATCCGACCCATGCACTCACCCACCCATTGGCACACCCATCCACAAATCCATCCATCATCCATCCATCCATCCATTCACTATCCATTCGTCCATCCATGATCTACCCACTCATCAATGTCTCCAGCCATTGCTCTTTCTATTCCTTCCTTCTAACCATCCATTTACCATGCACCTTCTTCCCATCTAGCTGTCAACCGAGTCTCTTCACAGTATGAAGGTACATCACATGCCTTCCAGTCCAAACATCATAATCTACCCACTAGCCTCTCCTTCCTCCCTTCCCCACCCCTCTGCCCCATTCTTTCTCCTTTCTGCCCCATTCACCCATTTATCCTTCTATCCATCTGTCCATCCATTTTCTTTGTGCTCAACGAATAGTTCTTAGATGTCAAACTCAGTGTGAGGGGCCAGGAACACAGTGGATATCATCTCTTGCTTTCTAAGGCTGCCTAGTGATGTCTGCCAACCCAAAGGCCCATGTCCTTTCTGGTTGACCAGTGCTCTGTGCTAGGAAATCAGTTTCACAGAGCGTCCAGAAGTCTGGGCTTCGGAATGTTACAGTCTGAAATTTGAATATGTTCCTACTAATGACTTTGAGTCCTTCAACAAGGCCATCAAGGTCCATGCTTCTTCACATGCTGTTTGGACCAAGCATTGTGTGCCTCTGTCGGGAGCATTTGTGTACCGAAAGACTAATCACTGGACACTGGAGAAGAAAATGTCTGCTGTCTTGAAAGAGAGAGGAACCAATATAAAAGAAGACATCACTAACAAGCGGAGTTGAATTTTAAAATGCCAGTAGAAGGTATCCCAGGAGATAAACACCCTCCCCCTTGTCTTTGGAGTGAAGATGGAGCCTCTAGAATCTTATCTGGTCTTCATCACAGAGCATAGCTTTTGCAGCCCCTAGTGGGAAGCCTGGGGTCCACAGCACACTCCAACTGGAAGCTGGCAAGGGCATAGTCAAGTGTGAAGTGAGGTAGCCTGTTCCACTCAGGCATCCATATCACCTGCAGGGGACAATCTGCCCCTCTGGCTCCCTTGGCAATGTGCCTGAGCTAGAGTACAGGGTCTTTTCTTTCCAACTGAAAGTTGATATAACACAAAGCCAGCCTGCAGACTGATCTGCATTCTCCTGAGGCCAGAGAGGATGGGAAGCTTCTGCACAGCCAAGAGCATGGAGAAAGCTCAAAGATGGGAGACAGGAGCATCCATGTAACAACCGAGATCTACAAGCCCAGGGGAAGACTCTCCTCATGAAGGATTATGTGCCCCAGTCTCAAAAGGGAGAGAAAACATTAATGACTTAGTATTTCTGTAGTCTCATGTTACGAACCACACCACACACATTTTCCAGGCCACTAAGAACAGCCTTTGTCTGGATGGATGTGTTGGTGGGTTATCCCAAGCCCATGAAGCTGAGGACCTGTGCGTGACTGTGCCCTTGGGCTCAGTGGGTTCGTTTGGAGTCAGACACTCTTAGATTTGAGCCAGAACTGCATCCTGGGATGCAGCCTGTGAGCCCCAGTTTCTCCATCTTCAGACACCATCAGTGATCGGAATGTCACTGTCAGGGGAAGGCAAGTCACTCCAGGAGGCTGAGCATCCAGCCTGACTTAGGCAGGGCTCTCAGCAGGTATGAATGCTGTCCCTTCTAGAGTTTCTGATGAGCACCGAGCAGCAAGGCACACAGGGGACATAAAGCTGCTCAGGTGGGGCTCACCAAGTGAATTTGTCAGCTTCTAGGCCCAGGCACAAGTCTGGCTAAGGCCGAGGGCACAGAGAAGCTAGTGTTCCCGAGCCTCCCAGACATGCGGCCAGTCAGATCTGTTTTCTGGGTGACTGGCTTCCTGCAGAATTAACACCGACAGCCTGCTCTGTTCAATTCCAGGAACATACCAGAGCTCTCTGCCTCGTTCTCAAACCTTACCTGTCTCTTCAGTGTGGGATGTGGAAGGGGCCAGGTTGGGTCAGCTTTCTGCTAATCTATATTCTATCCTTGTTCCCAGCCAAAGCCCAGCCTCAGTACCCAGGGGGACAGGAGAGGCGGGGCAGAGGGTAGGAACATCTGTAGAACTTGTAAGGTCTGCAGGGAAAAGTCGCACACCCAAGCTCACCAAGTCTATGTGGGTCCATTTCCCAACACTGTCCCAGAGAGCTCTGACCTTGGCCTAGTCAAGAGCCCAAGGGATCGTGAACCTTGAAGTCTGAGCGCTGAGCTCAGTCTAGATGTGCCTCGCCCTCTCTGATCCAGAATGCATCCAATTGAAATCACCTTCCAGTTCTGAAGGTCAGAGATTCTACACTGTCAGATTCATACCCAGGGACGGCCAGATTCTACTGGATCTACTCTGGTGAGAGAGAAAGCTGACATTTGTGAGCAGTTCAACATCTGATGTCCACCGAGTCCTCACAAACACCTTGAAGAGGTCATACTACTGTATACTGAGCTGAACTCCTATCCAGCCCACAGAACCCTCTTCATGTGATCCCTTTTCACTACTTAAGATAGGGTCTCATGGGCTGGGGAGATGGCTCGGTGGTTAAGAGCACTGACTGCTCTTCCAGAGATCCTGAGTTCAATTCCCAGCAACCGCATGATGACTCACAACCATCTGTGATGAGATCTGATGCCCTCTTCTGGTGTGTCTGAAGAGAGCAATGGTGTACTTATATACATAAAATAAATAAATCTTTTTTTAAAGAAAGAAAGAAAGAAAAGGACATTACTCTGTTTCTTCTTTTCTTTCTTTTTTTAAAAAAAGATAGGAATCTCACTCCCTTGCTCAGAGTCTTCCTCCCCATTTCCAAGAGCTGGAGGGAAGAGGCCTGTGCTACTTCGTCCTTCTTTGTTTAGATCTGTCTGTGCCCCTTGCTGAAGTTTCTGACCTGAGACTTGCCGGGCCTGATCTTTCCCTCTGATTGCACTCCAAAGAGCCCTCCTTCCGTTGCTGAAATCTTTCTTAGCGTAGGAAACTATCCACACACCTTCTGTGTTTATTTAGGAGTTTACACGTATGTTATTGATGTTGTGTGGGCTCGCTCCGCAAACACACGGACCTTTTGTAACATGAAGTTCCAGCAGGTTTTCAACAGAGCTCGGTTAAAATTTGGGTGACTCCCTGAGTAGATTCTTCACTTTGTAGGTGGGTAAACAGAGGTGGGGGAAGGGCTGGTAATGTACCAGTACCACCCTTTCTTTCTATAACCATGTTGCAAGGTGCAGGGCTTGGATTTGCACCCAGGGCTGCTTGGTCTGAGGCTGGAGTCTCTAACCATTTGGCCACCTGGCTTTCCAAGCCCAGGAGTTGGTGACCGCTGTTGGCAGTAACGGTCTACACTAGTGGAGACTCCCAGCTGAAGGTATGATCTGAGGGCCAAGGCCCACGTGTTCGTGAGCACTTCAAGGCATCTCAAGAGAGAGACACGCCGGTGGCAGTGCCCCAACAGCCTGCTGCTCTCGGCCCTGTACGGCCATTGTCGATTATTAAAATAATGGTATGGCTTTGTGCGTGAGCTTTGTTTGTTTCTCCTGCTGTTGCCATGGTAGCGGGGCTGTCTGGAAAACTTCAGGTTCTGCTTGATGGGAGGGAATGGATACAAAATTGCTCAGGACAGGAAAGGGAGTTGTTGATTGTCAAACAAAGGCTCTCCCTCTGCTGCGTGCCTCAAGCCTGCAGTTCAATAGAAGCCATGCGCTGAAGTCTCACAGGTAGGAGAAAGGCTGCTCCTAACCTACAGCTTCCGTGGCTCCCCAGTACCCCACAATATCAGGGTTGCAGACCTTAGCATGGCTGTCAGTGTCTCTGACTCTCTGCTTTGCCCACAGACTTGTCTGCTGGAGCCCCTCTCTTGTTGCTGCCCTCTCTGGGTGTTTCCTTCTTCACAAATCTCCTCCCCTCCCCCCACATCTGCTCTCCTCTTCCTTGCCCGTCCTCTTGGTTGACAGCTTCCTTTTCTCTGACATCTATAGTTCCTTCAAACATACTTTAGTCTTTGCAAGAGCCCAAACCCCAAGGATCTCCAGTAGGGCAGGGTTGAAGTCTTGTTCAGTGTCCAGCAAGGTCTAACACAGTTGGAGATGAGGCTCAGGATCCTTTTGGGACACCAAATTGTTCAAATGGCCCATCCTCTGACTCACGTCTAGGTGCTGTACGCCTCATGGAACAGCACTGATCTCGCTCATATTGTTTGTCGGGTGCTGACGGGAGACACCAGTCTGTGATCATCAAGGTATGTTGCTGACTGTTTTCAGCCACAGTTGGTTGACTCTGGGGTGTGGAACACAGGATATGAACCATGTAGACAGCCGGCAAACACTGGTTGAACCAAATTAGAAAACAAAATAAAAGCAAAGAGAAGTTCTGGGAGATGCTCGAGGGGTTCTTGGTGCATCTTATCCTTCCAGAATAAATGTCAGGGTGGGAACAAATCCTGACAGTCCTTTTCCCATTCCTGGGTCCCAGCCAGGGTTACTTAGTCATGCTCTGGGAAACTCAACACTCATTCTGACCTCTGAGACACTGGGTTCAAGGCTCTCATGCCAAGCTAGAGCCACAAATGAATGCCTAGGACCTCATTTGGAACTACGTCTACCCCCAGAGTCTATGGGTCCCAATTACCATGTGCCAAGCTCCTCATTGTTGCAGACACACATACCTAATGGTCACTGAGAGCCCAGTCTGTGACTATTCTTGCTAACAACCTAGATGAGACATCTATCCACTTCATGGACAAAGGAGGAATTTTCCTGTACGGGGCTGGTTTGTGTCAACTTGACACAAGCTAGAGTCATCAGAAAGGTGGAGCTTCAGCTAAAGAAATGCCTCTATGAGATCCAGCTGTAAGGCATTTTCTCAATTAGTGATTGATGTGAGATGGCCCCGCCTACTGTGGGTGGAGCCATCCCTAGGCTGGTGGTCCTGGGTTCTATAAGAAATCAGGCTGAGCAAGCCGTGGGGAGCAAGCCAGTAAGCAGCACCCCTTCACGGTTCCTGCCCTGTCTGAGTTCCTATCCTGACTTCCTTTGGTGATGAACAGCAATGTGGAAGTGTAAGCTGAATAAACCCATTCCTCCCCAGTTTGCTTTTTGCTCACAATGTTTCATTGCAGCAACAGAAACCCTGACTAAGACAAGCTCATTGGTGGACAAATCCAGAGTCCAGAGCTTGCATCTAGTGAGTGGAGGTTTTATGTTTTTCTTTTTAAAAGTGTGTGTGTGTGTGTGTGTGTGTGTGTACACACACATGCCTGCGCTTGTGTGAGCATATGTGCACAAGAATACAGTGTAGTCAGAGGTCAGTAGAGGGCACTGAATCCCCTAGAGCTGCTAGACTTACATTTTTTGTGAGTCATCTGAGGACTGAACTCGGTTCAGACTCTTCTTTGCTGAGCTGTCTCCCCACGTCACCAAGGAGTGGTTCTTAATACAAAGCTTAGCCATGAACACAAAGTCAAAGTTGGTGTAGTTTGGGGTCAAGGGGAAGCAGTAGATGCTGGTGGCACTCTCTGGGAGTGGCACGCACTCTGCTCCACGAGAGGGCCAGGTATCCACGTTGTGGGTTTCTTCTGCTTTCCATGTTCCTCCTTTTCCACCTGTGGCCTCTGAACTGGGAGGGACCAGCCTTGGACTTCATAAGGAAGGGTGAATCCTGGGTCCAAGCCCAAGACCCAGAAGTTCCAGGTAGGTCTGGTTTAGAAGCAGGGTCATCGGTCTGTCGATGGGCCATGGCCACTACGTGAGCAGTACACTCAGAACAAGACGGAGCCTGTGGACTTGACTATGAAGACCAGTCGTTGTGTTCAGTCTGGACCTGGAAAGGCTACAGTAACTGAAAAGCTTCAGGACTTTGGTGGCCACTCACTTGAGTCTATAAGGCTTCAGTGCTCCCCAAAATTGTGTCCCTTTGGCGACCCAAGGACCTAGGTCACTTGCATGCTATGGCTGTGTGACGTCTTGGTCATTTTCCGTTTCCTTGCTTACTGGGTGCCAAGGAACGGACTGATAGAAACGGCTGTTCACATAAAGGGCTTATCAGATTAACTTCATGGTACAGGTTTGTAGCTCAACAACTGTCTACATGTTGGGCTTTCTGAGAAGCAGCACCCAGGGCCTGGAGGTCTCAGTAGCCCTAGCCTGGTGCCAGCAGCCTGGAAGCTTTCTGGAGGGTTGTTGGTCTTCAGTCAACATGGAAGGCTGAAGAAGCTGGGTCTGAAGGCAGAGACAACCAGAGGGGAGGAACAAACACAGAGTGAGTTTTCCCTGGTGGTGCTCTCACTCTGAGGTGTGTCTGCCTCAGTTAATCCTAGGAAAAGTCCTCACAGAAGCCCCTCCCTTCAGGCCCTCCCCACCAAGGCCCATCTCAGTTTTCTCCGGATCCCATCACGTTGACAAACAAGCTCCACGCCCACAGCCTTCCAGTCGGGTGCCATGTTTTGCTCTTCCTGTCAGAAGCTTGTCACATGACCTCATTCTCACCCCAAGGGAGGATGGGAAATTCATCAGCGTGCAGGGCATGTTGGCTGGATAGAAAAAGTCCCCAGAAAAGGATCAGGACTGTGGCATGGTTGTAATGCTGCAAGCCACTGGCCACAGAGGTGACCAGGAGGAGCCTGGGGTGTGCTATCACCATCTTTCGGGACACAGGGCAGGGTATCTGGTATAAGACGTTGATGTTGAGTCTCATCCTGTCCCAAGGGCAGTTCCAATCTCTCCTCATACTCAGAACCTGAAGGTCATGTTTGTTTTACAAATGTGGGCAGTGATCAGAGGATCTAAGCTACAAGCCATAGTGTGGCTCAGGCTGGAGGCTTCCTGGATCCCAAGTCCCGATGTTTCCATGGTGCCGTGAAGGTTCAGAGCCACAACAGCCGCCACAGGGGTCAGGTTTTCCAGATGAAGTTATGGATGTGGGGTTGGTGATGTTGATGAACACAACTCTCAGTCAGGAGAGAGTGGGTGGCACACATTGCAGGTTGGGTACCCTCAATCCCCAAACCAAGTGGAAAAATTCCACCTCTGACCTCGGTGGGTCACAGTCGAAATGCCAGAATGCACCGCAGCAAGAATATTTGCTAAAGTGATCGTCTGCGTGTGGAAAGGCATACATGAAAAAGGAGAAATGTCAGATTTAATCTTGGGTTCAAGGTAATTATTATGAATATGTGAATATCCCAAACCCTGAGGCACTGTGTACCAAGCCTTTCAGGCACTGGGCTTACACGCACTCCACGTGAACCCTTTGATGAAGGGAAGGTTTCTGCTGGGCCTCTGCCCACAGCTGTGGGACATGAGGTTTTGCCACGCAAAATAAAAATTATTATTATTATGTGCAGGAATATGTTCATGTGTGTACGTATTATTGTGGGTACCTATATTATTAGTGTGTTATAGTAGTAGTATGTGTGTGCAAGAATATGTTCATGTTTGTGGGTACCTATATTATTAGTGTGTGTTGTTATTATTGTGTGTGTGTGTTTAGGAATATATTCATGTGCACGGTTACCTAAAGACAGCTGAAGGTGTTGTGCCCCGCACACCGTTTACTCTTATTTTGAAACAAGGTCTCACACCGATCTGGAACTTGCCAACTAGGCTAAGCCTGATTTATCTCTCCAGACCCAAATAAAACTCTTCAGACCACAGAGCTACTGAATAGCAGTGAGGTCATGACCATGAGGATCTTGGGATTCAAAGCTATACCACCACACCGGAACACGTGGTGTACAGCCAATCACCGGTGGAACATACCATTTCCACCACGTCTCCTTATGCCTTTTCTTTGACATGTTCATGACACACATATACACATCTATTTTCGAAACAGTTATCCAGAGAGAGGATGGCCCATGCAAGGTCCAGGAAGGAAGGGACCGACCCTGTTGCTTGTGACAATATACCTTGCCACCTCGCTGTCCCTGACAAGAGACAACTAACTGCTAATGAGTTCCATTGGCTGGGGCTTGTTCTAATCGAACCAGACGTATCTAACTTTACTGTGGCCTTCTGATTAACAGAGGACCGGAATCAATAACCATACAGAAAAATTTGGGCGTGTTATGCGGCTAATTCAAATTTTATGTTATAATCATGCTTTAATGTGGCTTCTAATTAGGATAATTAAGCTGCCTGTGACAGTGCTCACTGGGACAGAAGCTGCTGCTGTTCCAAGATGACTTGTTGAAGGCTTTTTATCAGATTTTGGATGCTTTTTTGTTATTTGGTTGGGGTGTTTCGAGGGTGGGAGCTGCGTAGTGTGGATGAAGGTTCCAGAGCTCTGTGTCTTCCGGGAGAAGCCTTGGGTCTGATGTCAGAGCCGACCAGGGGCCTCTCCATGCCCTTGAGCCTCTGGCAGATGTTTAATGAGCACCTACTAGGTGCTGTGATGGGAATTGGGAGCAGGGGTTAGCCATTGGATATGGGAAACTTGTCTACGGGAAACTCCAGGCATGGTAAGGAAGATGTGTCTGACACAGGAGAGTCTGGGTGGGATCTGGGTGGACGTCCAAGTCAGGAAGCACATGGTAGGAGCTGGGTGTTTCTGGCCAAGGTGACAGCGTTGTTCTGTGTTGGAGATGAAAGGTGGCAGAAGCTGTGGGTTTCACACAGAGGGACTGAGTGGTCTGGTTGGGAACTGGGCTTCACAGAGCTCTGACCATGTAGGTTACAGAAGGCATTCATACTGCTTATTACCTCCAGGCTAGGCTGCAAGTTGCTGTGACTCAACTTACCCCTCCCTCCCTCCCTTCCTCCCTCCTTCTCCTACCCTCCCTCCCTCCCTCCTTCTCCTACCGTCCCTCCCTCCTTCTCCTACCCTCCCTCCCTCCTTCTCCTACCCTCCCTCCCTCCTTCTCCTACCCTCCCTCCCTCCCTCCCTCCCTCCCTCCTTCTCCTACCCTCCCTCCCTCCCTCCCTCCCTCCCTCCTTCTTCTACCCTCCCTCCCTCTGTCCCTCCTTCTCCTACCCTCCCTCCCTCCCTTCCTCCCTCCTTCTCCTACCCTCCCTCCCTCCCTTCCTCCCTCCTTCTCCTACCCTCCCTCCCTTCCTCCCTCCTTCTCTTACCCTCCCTCCCTTCCTCCCCTTCCTCCCTCCCTTCAATCCCTCCCTACCCTTCCTCTGTTCCTTCCCTCCCTTCCTCCCTCCTTCCAGATACAAAATGATGTACTACATGTTCACTCTGTACAGATCACAAGTATTTCACCCTGGACTCTGCCCTGGTATTTCTGTTACTGACATTTTCAAAACACATCCTTGTACTCTAGTCCCTGGGTACTCATGCCCCTTGGAGCTCTGTCTGCCCATGGGATGCCACCACTCCTACAGGGCCTTATGATCTTGGTATACAGTGTCGAAGCTCTCTGGCTCTGTGTGTTAATATTCAATCACAAATCCGTTCCACAGACATCCTCTCATGGGGCCCTTGGCAGCCGACCTTTAAGCAAGGACTGGGATGCAGGGCTGAAATGGAGAAGTGAGCCTGAGGAGAAGGAGCAGCCGTAGAGCATGGCCCTTATAGTGTCCGGGGCCCCACACTCCTGAGCAGTATAAGCAGAGCCTCGAAGTACACTTCGGAAGACTCAAGATCAAGCCCAGTAGGCAAGAGATCTGGGAATCTGTATGTGTCGGTATCAGCCCCTATCGGCTCCCAATCCCTACTCTGCTGGGCGTCCTTAGCTAACTTCCCAGACATCTGGAGACCCCTCCCCGACCCCAGAATCAGAGTGCATGTGTGAACAGCTGGGTGCCACCTACAGAGGCACAGAGGACTTATAGACACAGGGCAGGGGTGAACTGCAGTGTTCACCTCCACAGCTGCCTTCCACAGGGCTGTACACACAGCCCCTGAATCCTGCCTTCTGGCCGGCACCTGCCCAGGGCGTGGCCACATTCACCTCTGTGATCCCACCCTGCCTTCTGTCACTCACCGGTAACCCTGCATTTGTAGCTGCTCATCACACACATGTTGGCGTGTGTGACATGAAGGTTTCAAGCCCTTTGTCAGATTCTTGAAAACGCAGGCTGGCTCTCCAGGGAAGGGGAAGCAAACCGGACAGCTTGCATCCCCCACACTGGAGACTAAGACAGGGACAAGCAGCCCCTGAGGGCTGAGCAACCACGTGGCACTTCTGATCCACAGGAACCTCCTGGAGGGCATATCAACCCTATAGATCCTGGGGTTAACCCTGATGGTGGGCATGTGCCTCCATCTTTCTCTTGGTATACAGGTTACATTGAAGCAGAGGAGTTCTGGGCACATAGTGATCACGGCTGTCTTTTATAGTTGGGGAAACTGAGGCTCTAAGGAGAGTCCCAAGAGGGAGACCAGGATCTGAGACCTCTGCTTGGCAAGAACAGCTGCTCTGTGTTGGAGTAGGTAAGACCTCCCGAGATCCTGGGATCAGGCAGTGCAAGCAGCTGTTGTTATTGATAGATGTTAACAGGTAATGAACTCAATGCCCGGGTTCACCGGGTAATTACAGGTAAGGTTCAAAGTGTAACTAGGATCCTCACTAATATAAAGCGATGTTGTCTGCCTCACAAACGACCAGAAGAGGCATCGACCAAGAACATCGTGTAACGTTTTATTTATTCATTCGTTTAAATTTCAGGAAAATATACATGTTTACAAATATACATAGAGGATGAGAAAGCAAAGCCAGACCTGCTTCTCCAAACATATATGTGTACAGTGGTCAGGGTGTGCATAAACATTGCTACACACAGACACACACATGCACACACATGCGCGCACACACACACACACAGTAATATATATGTGCACAGTTGTCACAGTGTGCATGAGCACATACACACAGAGTAATGTGTATGCATATAGCTGTTTCAGTGTTCATGAGCCTTGACACAACACAGTAATGTATATGTATACAGCTGTCATGGTGTCCATGAGCATTGTCACACGTACACACACAGACATACAGACACACACACACACACACACACACACACACACACACACAGAGTAATGTGTGTGTATAGCTGTCATGGTGTCCATGAGCATTGTCACATGTATACACACACACACACACACACAAACACACACGAGTCTATCTCCTGCTGTGCACACAGTAGGAGAGTGTGTGTGGACCCAGGATTCATCCTTGCGTGGTCATCTGTAGTAGCAAGAACCAAAGAAGGGAAGGTGAGGCTAGACCCTTCACACTGATCAGATACAGACAGATTACAGGCTCTGCCTGTCACCTCAGAGGTGTGAAAATCTAAAGCTCCTTGGGAGGAACTTAAAAAGAGCAAGAGACAAGAAAAAACACTTCTACGTAATGATGTGTTTTTCTTTTGCAAACTACTGACCCTCAACACATACAAATATGAGGAAAATACATTGAAAAGTACCGAAGGGCTACTGAGGGTCTCAGGGTTTTACTGCTGTGAACAGACACCATGACCAAGGCAACTCTATTTATAAAGACAACATTTAATTGGGGCTGGCTTACAGGTTCAGAGGCTCAGTCCATTATCATCAAGGCGGGAACATGGCAGCATCCAGGCAGGCATGGTGCAGGAGGAGCTGAGAGTTCTACATCTTTATCTGAAGGCTGCTAGTGGAAGACTGACTTCCAGGCAACTAGGATGAGGGTATTAAAGCCCAAGCCCACAGTGACACACCTCCTCCAACAAGGCCACACCTCTTGCCATTCCCTGGACCAAGCATGTACAAATCAACACAGTGAGCAAGGGAAATTGTCTTCAGAAATGCTTGCAACAGACCAGGATTCTGAAAGCCTGCTCTCTCCCTGCCCCTGCCCTCCTCTCCCCTCCCCTCCCTCACCCTCTGCACCCCCTCCTCTTCTCCCTTCTCTTCCTCTTCCTCTTGGGAACTGACCTAGGGTCTCATTCTACCACTAAGCTGTCTTTCCAGCTCTGGGGGTTTCTTGAGCTGGGATATCCTGGAGTGTTTGAGACTCAAGCAGCCACCATTAGCAATGATGGGAGGGATCCCAGAGTGGGAGCAGGGCTGCATTGCACACAATCCCGGGGCTCCTGAATTCACTTCTACCCCAGCCCCTTGGAAATCCCTGTTAGAATTTATTTCTCATTGCCAAGACTGTCTACACCAGTTGAGCCAGACCCTGGGACCTGACCTGAAACCCGGTTTGTATTCTAAGGGTAGCAGATACTTCTTGACCGCTGCCTGCTCGCCTCGTGTGTGTGTGTGTGTGTGTGTGTGTGTGTATACGTGTGTGTATGTGTTTGCACATGTGTGTGCATGCATGTATGTGTATCTGGGCGTGTGTGTGCCTGTGTGTGCCTGTGGGTGTGTCCATGTGCATGTGTGTGTATGTGTGTGTGCTTGTGTGTAAGCATGTGTGCGTGTGTGTGAGCTTGGGTGTGTGTGTGCATGTGTGTTTGTGTGTGTCTGTAAACTTGTGTGTGAGTGTCCCGTCGTTTCATTGCCGTCTAATAGAAGATTGTCCCCTCGCTATTGATCTGCCTTGGTGATTTCGCTGCAGATCAATGGCTGTGAACGGTGAACCACTGTCATCTCTTTCTGTTCCTCACTCTATTTCATTTCACTGATGCATGCTTTCTCGGCCTCAGCATGTTACAGGGTCATGTGAGCTTCCATTTTGAGTGCAAAAACATGTTTGACCTTCCCCTCTTTCCTGTAAATTATACAAATCCCGACAGCAAATGGTGATGTGGTCTTTGGTGGGAACACAGATAACCGGGGGCTTGATGTTCAGAGCCCAGAGAGCATTTCTAACTAGCGTGTTGTTGTCTACAGCCCTGAGCTTCCTCCATCTCTGTAGCCGTCTGTACCGCTGCACCTCTGTGACTTCTCTACTCTGACTGGACGGTCAAGAGGTTTATTTCTTTTGCGGATTTTTCACAAACAACTGGGTTTATTTCTATGGATTCTGTTTCATTTTGTTGTCATCTTCGTTGTCCTCCTCCTTCTTCCTCCTCCTCCTCCTCTTCTCCTGCTTCCACTTCCTCTTCTACTTCCACTCCTGCTCCAGGTTCCTCCTCTTCCTCCTCCTCATCTGGTCTTCTTTCTTTCCTTCTTCCTTCTTCTTCTTCTTCTTCTTCTTCTTCTTCTTCTTCTTCTTCTTCTTCCTCCTCCTCCTCCTCCTCCTCTTCCTCCTCCTCCTCCTCCTCCTCTTCTTCTTCTTCTTCTTCTTCTTCTCCTCTTCCTCCTCCTCTTCCTCCTTCTTCCTTCTTCCTCTTCCTCCTCCTCCTCCTTCTCCTTCCTCTTCTTCTTCTCCTCCTCCTCTTCCTCCTTCTTCCTTCTTCCTCTTCCTCCTCCCCCTCCTCCTTCTCCTTCCTCTTCTTCATTCTGCTTGTTCTTGTTCTTCCTCTTCCTCTTCCCATTCTTCATCCTTCCCTCTTCCTTTCTTTTCTTTCACTCTCTCTTCCTTTTTTATTTTCTTCTTTCTCTGACCTCAGGCTTAATTTGATCCTCATCATCTCTGTATGAACCAGGCTTGCTGTCTCCGGAAGGTCTTTCCTCTCTAATCCAGCATGACCCCTGATACCTCCAAGTCCTTCTAGTCCAGCCTTAGTTTCCAAACAGAAGTGTTCTTCATGTCTGCTCCTGCTTTTTTTTTTTTTTTTCTCACTGCACTGTGTTTAGAGATTATGCTTTGCAGTATTAAATCATCTTGTATTTAGGGAGGCTCGTTCAACGGTCCAGAAAACGATCTCTATCGGTAAAATATTCTGGGTGTGCTTGAGAAATGAGTATTCTGCTGGTGTTTGGCCTGCCGTTCCATAAATGTCAATTAGGCCCATTTGGCTGATTGTGTTTTTCAGCTCTCAATACGCATATTGATTTCATGTCTGCTGGTCTATTAATGATTGGGCCGGGGGGACTGGAATCCCGGGCTGGGGTTGTGGGCTTGTCTATGTCTGATTTAGCCTTATTGGTGTGGTTGGCTCACACACTGTGAGGTTTTGTGATACACACATATTTACAATTCTAACACCCTCTCGATGAATTTAGCCCCTTATCACGGTGGAAAGATCCAAATTACCCTGAGGAGTGTTCTCCTGCCTGAAGTAAACACAGTTAGAATGCCCGGCATTCCATCAAACCCACAGGGAGCAACTTACTGAAAGCACTTAGGTTGGTGAAGGTGGTAGGTACATTTTGGATGAGGTTGGTGATGCTGGCAATGGTGGTGGTGATTGTGGTGGTTAGTGGTCATGGTGACGATGGTTAGAGGATGATGGTGATGATGGTGATGATGGTGGTGGTGGTGATGATCACGGTGATAGTTATGGTGATGGTATTGGTTGTGGTGGTGAAGTGGATGTTTGTGATGGCACTGATTGTGATGATGGTGGTGATGGTTAAGATGACAACTGGTGGTGATGATGGTGATTGTGGTGGTGATGATCGTGATAAAGAACATAACTGGCACCGCTGAACTGCCCCCTATCTTCCTGGAACTGCTAAGTCTGTGTCAGCCGCTGACATAGAAACGCAGACGCCAGACTGTTGAATCTGAAATGTCCCATGCACCGTGCATTTGAACACTGAGTCCCCAGATAGTGGTGCTGTTGGGGAGACTGCGGCACCTTTGGGATGACCGGGTTACAGATGTGGACTCCCAGAAGCACATTTGCAGATTGTATCCTGTGTTCTGGGATAGCTTGATACTTGCTGACGCCTGAGATGTGAGACCAGCCTCTCCTTCTTCTGTTGCTGTAGCTGGAGAACCACAACCACAACCTCTGGGCATGTGTACTAGAGCCCTCAGATCCGAAGCTGGGCATGTGTACCAGAGCCCTCATATCTAAAGCGGGGCATGTGCACTAGTGTCCTCTCATCTGAAGCCTTTCTCTGGCTTTAAAAAAGGAGGGACTTCCCCTGTCCAGTGTCAACTAACCCCACCCCACACTGTTCATTCCCAGCAAGCAGTCTGAGGGCTCCTGCTTTGTCAAACCCACTGACTGACAGCTGTTGTTAGACCTGCAGGAAGCTGCTCAATGGGACATTTCCATTCCATCTCTACAGATGTAGACATGGAGGTGAGGGGTTACAGAGGCTAGATTCAAGTTCACAGAACCTGAGCAAGCCTGGTGAACTGCTGAGCTAGCCTGGTGAGCTGTGCGGCTACATCATTTTCTCCCGGGAGTTAAGCTCTGGTGTTCTCTCCCAAGGCCAGTGATGTACTGGACTTCAGATTCACTTCCTCTTTCTCCCCATCCTGGTGTGGAGTGGCCAGGCCTCCAGAGTTCCTGCCAAGGTTTAGCTGCGGAGGGGAAAGGGGCCGCTGCACAACCCTGCCTCTCTAGAAGTGGCTTCAGGGGGGAGTGCAGAGGGGGAGTCAGAGTCCTGCATGCTTATTCCTGGATTGGTATTCAGACTTGGGTCCCAGGCTTCTACTTAATGCAACCCCAGTAAATTGCAAGTTAGGCTTGTCTGTGCGTGTGGCTACGTTATTGTTGCGCAGGATTCTCCTTTTCAGATTACTGAAGAAAAAAGGGAAGAAAACCCCATAACTGTGTATTCCTGTTCGTCAAAGGCCACATTCTCTGAGAACAACCTGACCCCCAACCCCTGAACCACCCCCTCCTGCAAAGCCCCCTGCAGAGCAGGACAGGCTCTGCTTTCAAATCAGCTGCCTGCAATCCCAGTCTGGGCTCTTGATCAGGCTCTCTCCAGTCTTTGGGGAACATGAGAAGAATAATGTTGAGAGCGTCCTCAGGAAGGCACATTTATTCATCGTAAAGCGCACTCCCAGATCCCGCCACCCTAATTCTCAGCTGCCTTTATGCTCTTCATGAAGCCGCTGCTCAGAAATTTATAAAATGTCTTATTTGGCAAAACAGAAACCAGAACATGCTCAGCCAGCCAGTCAGTCATCCTGTCTGTCTGTTTGTCCATCCATTGGTCAGTCTGTCTGTCTCTCTGTCTCTCTGCCTGCCTGCCTGCCCGCTTGGCTGTCTGTCCATCCATCCATTGGTCAGTCAGTCCGTCTTTTTGTCAATTTGTCAGTCAGTCATTCTGTATGTCCACTGGTCTGTCAGTCTGCCTGCCTGCCTGCCTGTCAGTGTGTTAGTCTATCTGCCTGCCTGTCAATCTGTCAGTTTGTCAGTCAGTCTGACTGGCTGGTTTCCTGCCTGCCTGTCTGTCAGTCTGTCTATCTGTTTGCCTGCCTGTCTGTCAGTCAGTCTATCTGCCTGTCTGCCTGTCTTTCAGTCTGTCAGTCTTGTCTGCCTCCCTACCTGTCTGACAGTCTGTCAGTCAGTCTGGCTGGTTGGCTGCCAGTCTGTCTGTCAGTTAGCAGTTTTTCTTTTTTCTCTTCCCTCCTTCCCTCTCGCTTTTACATATATCCTCACATGTACATATATGCATCATACATATGTATGTCATATATACATACATCATAGTGTCATACACTATACATCCTAAATACATCATAACATGCATGCATGAAGCTTTAACTGACAATGATGTTGAGCTAGCCACGAGTCACTAACCTAGTTTCAGGGTCTTGGGGAAGAGGGAGCATCACACTCTCAAATGCTACATGGTCTGCTGGTGGGTTAGTGTTGCTCTCTGCTGATTTGGTGCCATTTGGTCCTGGGTAACAGTGATGATGGTAAGAGCTGTAGCAACGGAGGTACACCCTTGGGATGTCTGTGCCAAACACGCTCAACACTTCCCCTGCCAACTGCATTTCACCTCCACAGTCCCATGGGAGCTGTGGCTATTGCCACGGACCGTGTCCAGGGCTGAGGACAAAAAGGCAGCTCTCTTGACATCGACAACAGGGCTGGGCTTGGGGACAAGAGAGGCCCTGATGACATCCTGGGATGTGGTACCACAGTGGTGTCTCATCAGCCTTACTTTTGAGCCTTTGAGCTTCTTCATCAGGAAAATAAGATTAGAAACTAGATGGTGAGGGCTGGAGAGATGGCCCAGTGATTAGGAGCACTGACCGCTCTTCTGGAGGTCCTGAATTCAATTCCCAGCAACCACCTGATGGCTCACAACCATCTGTAATGGGATCCGATGTCTTCTTCTGGTGTGTCTGAAGACAGCTACAGTGTACTCATAAAAATAAATAATTTATATTTCTATATAAATATATTTATATAAATAATATATAAATATATATAACACATTCATGTCTTTTATATGTACATATATGTATGAACACATTGATGTCATACACACACACACACACACACACACACACACACACACACACATTGATGTCTTTCAGAGGATTTGAATTCACTTCCCAGCACCCACATGGTGACCCACAACTGTCTAATTCCAGTTCCAGGGGATCCAACACCCTCTTCTGACCTCCAAGGGCACCAGGCACACCCATGGTACAAGGATATACGTGTAGAGAAAACACCCGTATATTTTAACTCGGAAAAAAAAATCCCCTAGCTGGTGGATTTTTCCTGAAGCCCAGTACTTACTTAGAAGACAGACACAGGGGATCATGAATTTGAGGCCAGCCTGGGAGACTTGGCAAGAGTCTGTCACAAGCAAGGAAACAGAGTTTGGGCTGTGGGTGGGGGATAAAGTTATATGAAAAACTGTGTTGTCTGGTTCAGCCACAGTGTTTGCCTGACAGGCACAAATGTTTTATTTTATTTTTCTGGGCAAAGCCTTTAGCTCTCTCAAAGAGAGGAAGTCAGCTGAGGAGTCTGAAGGGTCTGGATGGAATCCTGGTTACCTCTCTCTTAGCTGTGAAGCCCTAGAGAGATTGTCTTCTTTCTCACTGTGTGCCTACTAACAGTTACTGTTGAACAGAGAACTCTAATTCCCTCCTTGCTGACACTGCCCTCTGACCGCCATGTCTGGATTTTATGTTTCTGATTCACCCTTCCTGGACAGGCTGACCACAGTCATGTGTGACTCGGAGTCTCCGCCCTAGGCCTGGAGGAACTATTTCCCTCCATCGCTGTGGTACCAGCCAAGCCGCTGTGCCAACCCCAACCAAGGGAGGCCCGATCGGCTGTAGAGGAGCCTTCATGGACACGGAGTCAAACTCCATTTCCTTTGGCACAGGGATCTCTGCCCGCCTGGGCCAGGTGCCAGGCCAGAGTGCAGCTGGCAAGAGCTGCCACGGCTGCACCTGCTCCTTGTGCTCTCAGTGTGCAGCCGTGCATGGAGTCGACCTTCTGCTGCCAGAGCCTGGGACTGCCCACTCTGAAGCCCATTGTGCAAATAGGCAGACTGAAGCTTGGGTTAATAAGACCACCTGTGAATGTTGCCAGCATCTGAGGCTGGACTCTTGAGTCTCTTTTAGATCTTCCCTTTGACGCCCCCGGCTTTCCCTTGCTTTTTAGCAACTAAAGTATCATTTGACGCAACTAAAGTATCACTAGGCGAACCTAACCGTGAGCCTGGGAGATGGCTCAATCATAAAGTTCTTGGGCAAGCATGAGGACCCAAGTTCAACCCCCAGAAATGCAGTAGAAAAATGGGTGTGGCAGAGTGTACTGTTAACTTCAGAGCTGGGCGGGTGAAAACAGGAGGGGTCCTCCCTGGCCATCCGGTCCAGCCTAATTGGTGGGCTTCAGACCAGCAAGACTCCATGTCTCAACAAAGTAAGGTGGATCTAGGCTGTTGTGCTCTCCTTTAATCCCAACACCCAGAAAGCAGAGATGAGAGGATCTCTGTGGGTTTGAGGCCAGTCTGAGCTACAAAGTAAGACTTGTCTCACTCAACAAACACCCAACCAATCAGAGTACATACACAAAAAAAAAACCCTATAAGACACCTGAGGAGTAGATGATATATTACCTGAGGTTGTCCTCTGACCTAAACTACACACGCACAAACACACACACACACACACTCACATACTCACACACACACACACATAGACCATATACATATACAGACTCACACGTGCACAATACACATGCATACATGCACACATGCACACACATGCACTCACATACACACTCACAGTCACACACACTCACACATGCACACATATACATATACACACTCATATACACACTTATATATGTACAATACACATGCACCTATGCATACACATACACTCACACATACATATATGCACTCACACATACACATATAATATACATATGTGCACTGATACATACATGCTCACAAGACATTCACACATGCATATACATACACACACACATATATACAGTCACACACATATATACACACTCACACACACTCACACATGTACATATACGAATACACATACACTGACATATACATATGTACAACACACACATACACAGCTCTACATACACACAATATAAAAACACACATACACATAGTCACAATATATTCACACATACACACTCACACATACACACACACACGCACGCACACACACACACACACACACACACACACACCTCAACTATATACAGCACTAAGTGTGTGGGACCAGGAGGTTGGGGTTTCAGATGTGCACATGGGACTGCCTTGGCGGTGCCCCTGTCTCCCTTTTGATATCTGCCAGTGGAAGAATGCCAAGACTTAGCACTACAGGCACCATGCTGGTCATTTCTTTAAAATAAGCTCTACTTGACTGAGGACGCTCTTTCCTACCTGCAGATAGTGTTTGAGCCAACGTAGTGGGTGCGTCTTGGGTTTTGCTTGGCATGGCCATGCATCACTCAGTGGCAGGGACGCACTGAGAAGTGTGTCACCGCCAGGCATCCTCACCCTGTGAGAGCACCACAGAGTGTGAGTAAGCAAAGTAAGTCAGCTGTGAGGTCATGGGTGCCCAGGTCTTCTAGATCACCACATCATGAGCCATCTGTGGTTAACTGAAGTATCTGGAGCACGGGAACGGAAGGACCCGGCTGTCTCAGGTGTTGCCTTACCATGCTCTCCCTTCGCCCACCGGTGGTAAACGTCTGCACTCAAGGAGAGCACCTGGGCTTGTGACCTCCCTGACTTCCTGCCATGTCTCAGGGCGTGGCCACCTGGCTGCTTTCCAAAGCACATTGGCCACTTGGAGTGGTCCTGTTGGGATTGAGCAGCCTTGCAGGATGTGTGATGCAGCTTTCCCGTGTCCCCAGGGCTGGACAGCTCCTGGGCTACAAGGTCCTGCACAGCCTGGGAGACATATGGGGTATCAGCCTTACAACCATGTCAGTGGCCCAGGAGGCAGGGGCCCTGGCAACCAACCAGCTAAAGACACCTGTCTTCCTGTTAAAGGCTAAAGCTGAAGTCCTTCCAGGGCCTCTGCCAACTCCATCCCTCTGTGCTCTGGCTTATGCTCTGGTTCTTGGTATTTGAAGCCAAAAATAAGGAGGTCCCCCCACTCCTTGGCTGTTCAAACATTTGACATTGTCTGTTGAAGCACAAGGCTCTCCACGCCATAAATCCTGTTGCAGACATGCAAAAGCATCTCAGAGAACTCAATGCCAGTGCTTTGACTCTGGAGTCTTTGTCTTCTCCCTTCCCGAGGGAGATCAGGTGGCAGGCACCCTTCTTCCTGCTGAAGATGGACCACACAGGGCCCCAGGCTACATGCAAACATGATGATCACAATCTAAGTTGGTTATAATCCACATGGACGAGAAAACACAGGCTAGGAATCTTAGAGCTGCAGAGATCTCATGTCTGGGGCCCATTTTAGAAGGGGGGTGGTCTGTCTGTCTGTCTGTCTGTCTGTCTGTCTATCTGTCTGTCTGTCGCCACAGTGCCCTCCACCACCACCAAAACATGAGACTGCTTCACACTCTTCCAGAATCCTGGTGCCAATTCCCCCTTCCTCCTCTTGAGCATCCATTTCTCCTTTGCTTACTGTCTTCCTCCTAACCTCTCTCCCTCTTCCCTTTCCCCTCCCCTCTTCCTCTCCCTCCCCCTTTTCCTTCATTCCCCTCTCTTCCCTTCCACTTTTCCTCTCATCTCATTCTCTCTTCTCCACCATTCCTCCTTTCTTTCTCTTTTCCTGTTAAAGCTAATTTAGTCTTACTTTTTATGGTACCTGTAGGTATGTGTGTGTGCCGCATCAACACACTGATCTGACGTGTCGGGACCCGTGATTGACTAACCCGATGTCCTCCAGCCTGATCGCTTCTTTGTGTTAGAAGCTCTCACAATCCTCTGTACAGCTATTGGGAGTACTCAATGGGTGGTTGTCAACCATAGTTGCCCTACTGTGTGCAGAAGAACAGAATTGAGCCCTCTCATCCAGATGCACTGTTAATCCATTTACTGTTAATCGATTACATGGACACACACACATCCTGCCCAGTGAGTATGTCAGTATGCAGTGGTAGGAGTATGGGAGCATGTATGTGTAAGTAGAGCATGTGTGTGTGAGTGGAACACGTGTGTGTGAGTGGAGCATATATGTGTGAGTGGAGCATGTGTGTGTGAGTGAAACGTGTTTGTGAGTAGAACATGTATGTGAGTGGAACGAGTGTGTGAGTGGAACATGTGTGTGAGTGGAAAATGTGTGTGAGTGGAACATGTGTAAGTGTGCAAGTGGAACACATGCATGTAAGTGGAGTGTGTGTTTGAGTGGGACTGTATGTGTAGCATGTGTGTGTATGAGTGGAGCATGTGTGTGAGTGGAACATGTGTGGGTGAATGAGCGGAAGGTGTGTGTGTGTATGTGTGTGTGTGTGTGACATGTGTGTGTGTGAATGGAAGTTATTACATGTGCTGGCTCCTTGGGGCTTCTGGAACTCACAGAAATCAGGCAGAGGACAGTGGCACCAGTTCCCATGGCTTCCTGTCTCTATGACAACTTGACCAGCACCTGTATACCTGCACTCCTCTTCTGGGTGTGAAGAGAGACAGTCAGGTGAGTGGGAAGTTGATCAAAGAATGTGTACTTTTCTGTCTGTGCACATATATGTTTGTGTGTGTTTGTAGGTGAGTGTGCATGTGTGTGCTGGTACATGGGCCCATGTCTATGGGTACACATGGATATGTATGTGCTGGTGCAGAAGTGTATCCCATTGTGTGCTGGTATATGTGCATGTGGGTGTGTGTGTTTCATTTGAGAATCCAGAGCAATAGGGTGGATAGTGAGGAAGTCGCTGCCCCTTCCGCTGCCTAGAGTGGATTAAAATACTACCCAACACCTCTCTGCCTAGATGTTCAAACGAGGGTTCTGGGAACGAACTCAGGTCTTCACTCTCCCAAGGCAAGCGTCTTCCCTGCCGAGCCAGTGACTTAGACTGCACCTCAGCCTGTAGCCTGCAGCATCTCCAAATCAAGATATTGGTGAATGTTTACTGAAAGCCCATCCATCCTCCATCACCAGGTCCTGGAGTAGTGATGACATAATGATAAATATGAGGGAGAGGCTGCTCCATGCATACATTCCAGCCCACTCATTCATTCATTCATTCATTCATTCACTCATTCATTTACTCATTCATTAGGTTTTTGCTCCTGCCCCAGTGTTTGTGATAGACACCGAGGCCACCATCACAAATGACACAGGCTGTTCATCCATCCTTGGTAGGTGGGCCCTGAGTACCCACTGTGTGTTGTGTCCCCTGAGCACCCACTGGGTGTTGTGGCCCCTGAGCACCCACTGTGTGTTGTGTCCCCAGAGCATCCACTGTGTGTTGTGGCCCCAGAGCACCCACTGTGTGTTGGTTCAGCTCACCCTTCCCTCCTCCCATGCCTGCTCACACATATACTGGTCTCCAGCTGGGGACACTGAAGGCAGACACAGCCTCTGTTCTTAAGTATTTCACAAAGTTATTCCTGTGGGGGAATAAGAGTGAGTGAGGTGGAGGGGACTTTAGAGAACGGAGGCATGGAGAGAGACTCTGCAGTGGTGGAGATAGAGGTTCTGCTCCACCCCCACCTAGGAGCTGTCAACACCAGGAAGCATGAGGGGCAAGCTGCATCCCCCAGCTACCTGGAGCTAGACCTCAGTGCATTCCTCACAGGCAGATTTCCTTGTCCCTCCATGTCCCGTGGCCATGTGTGAGGGTTTACAAGGACCTAAGCTTCTGGGGAAGGACAGCCCTGTACCCCTCCCTGATTGTCGTCTCTGACCCAGGGCAGCTCTTCTCTCCCTGAGCGGTTCTGCCACAATGTGAGGCAGGGTTGTTTCCACTTGGAAGGTGCTGTCAAGACAGATACCCTCCATCAAGCCCCTGAGCATCCTAGAGTTGACATCTGGTCAAGGGGCCCCTGCATCTCAGTCAGGCTTGTCGGCACAGTCTGCCTCTAGATTGCTGCACATATCCAGTCAGGCAGTGCCGCCCTGGTGACAGCAGCTTTCTGGCCTGCACTCCTGCAGGGCTCCGGCTCTAGGCCACCTCTTGAGGATTCCATGGTTTGCCACTCTTGCTGGAGACAGAACCAACTTGTAGTGAATCAAGGAGCTGTTCATTATAGAGAGGGGAGGGGGCAGCGAGAGGAGGGAAAGGAGAAGGAGGAAGAGGAGGAGGAGGAGTAGGAGTGGGGGGGCTGCAACCTTCCATAAAATAGGCTTTTAGCCTTTCAGTCAGAGGGGGTGGGTTGCAGCGAACACTGTGCCTCTTACGGGAAGCCAGCCAGAGATGACCCCTCAGACACAGTTTGCAGCCCAAATCTTTAGATCCAAAAATCTTTATTTATTCCAGCCATCTGGGACTTCACTCAGGGATTTGGGGACCCAAGTATAGCCCCGAGCGTTTAAACTATGGGGGGGGGAGCCTTTAAAAGCAAAAACCACATCCTGGTGTCTCTCTTGGCAGCTGCAGCAGGAGGTGGGGGTGGGGGTGGGGGGGAGCTGCATAAATAGCTGTTTAACAGGAGCTAAGTTAGCTGGGGCATCTTGGCCCTGAGTCCTAGAATAGAATTGGGTAATTTTCCATGGGATTCTCCATCGAAGAGATCAAATGAAGCCTGAAATGGCCCCAGCAAGAACACAAGCCGAGCACAAACCTAACCCTGTGGCAGAGTTTCTGCTATTTGCTTAAAGGCCACTTGGGTTCCAGCCCTGAGAGAGATATTGTCTGGAGCAGAGGCCAAAGAGGGCACCAGGCTGAGCCGCACCAGGGCCTGTCAGTGATTCAGTCAAACCCACGCACGGCACGCATGCACACTCCCTGTCGGTCCCTCCCTTCCCCTTGTCCCTCTGTCTATCTGTATTTACTGAGTATTTTTGTCCTCCTGGGCACCGTAGCTTACCAACAAGCAGAGGCAAAAGCCCCCACTCTCGTGAATCCTACAGCACTGGAGAGAGGGAACCGATTATAAATTACCCAGCTGCTGGGCACGGTGACACACCCCTGTCACCCCAGCCTGTGAGAGGCTGAGGCAGAAAGATCTGAAGCTTTCCTGGGGTACAGCAAAGCAACCTAATGAGACCTTGTCTGCAA
>NC_133432.1:3326666-3341666 GCF_011762505.2 Arvicanthis niloticus
TTTTTTTAATAAACGAAACCCTTGTGGTTGTCTTTGTGCCTAAATCATGTGCTGTGTGTGTGTCTGTCTGTGTGTGTCTGTCTGTGTGTGTCTATGTGTGTTTGTATGTGTGTCTGTGTATGCTTGTCTGTGTGTGTCTATGTGTGTGTTTGTGTGTGTACATGTGACTGTGTGTGTCTGTGTGTTGTGTGTCTGTCTGTGTGTGTCTGTGTGTGTCTGTGTGTGCCTGTCTGTGTGTGTCTATGTGTGTTTGTGTGTCTGTGTATGCTTGTCTGTGTGTGTCTATGTGTGTGTTTGTGTGTGTGTGTGTCTGTGCGTGTGCTCACATGTACCAGGCACATGTGTGTGTGTGTGTGCTGAGTGTATGTTACCATGTGCTAGGCACATATATGTGTGTGTGTGCATGCATGTGGAGTCCAAGGGCTGGCATCGGTGTCTTCCTCAGTCCCCCTTTTGTCTTTTGTATTGAAGCATGTCTGTCACTGAACCCAGAGCTCCCCCAGTTTGGTCATCCACCATGCCTATCGGGGGTACTACTTGCCTGGAGGAATTCCCTGTCCCCTCCTGTGCTGGGATTACAGGTGGGTCTCCATACCCACCTGGCATTTATGTGGACCTGCCTCAGGAATGAAGGTCTTGATGCTCCTGCCTGAGCTCCTGTGGTGTGGTGTGACCTGCTTGCTTGGACACAGCAGGGTGTGTTCTTCTAGTTTGTGGTTTGTGCTTGAGGATGAACTGCAGCTTTCTCATGTCCTGATAATCCCCAGCCCTTTCTGTAGGCCTCTCCAGTGGTTGTTACTAAATACAGGAATCACTGTGAACTCAAGCTGGGTATGGTGGTACACACCCTTAATCTCAGCGCTTGGGAGACTGAGACAGACAGATCTCTGCTAATATGAGGGTAGCCTGGTCTACACTGTGCCAAGTTCCAGGCTAGCCAGGGTGACATAGTGAGACCCTGTTTCAAAACAAACAAACAAACAAACAAAGACAAACAAACAAAACAGACAAAACAAAATCAAACAAAACAAAGCCAACCAAACAAACCAAAAAAACCAACAAACAAAAGGTTCCAAGTGAACTCAAGTCCTCTCCTTACTCTCCTCAACCACAAGCTTGCTGGGACCCTGGAAAGGTCACAGCAAGAACGTCAGCAGAAAGCTAATAAAGACAATTGTGCTTTCTAGTCACTTGAAAACGCAGTTGCTAAGACCAGAACTGAGACCGATGGGTTTGCATGTGTGGGTGTTTTGCCTGAATGTGTATCTGAGCATCACATGCTTGCAGTGCCCACAGAAGGGGAAAAGAGGAGTCAGATCCCCCAGAACTGCAGTTACAGGCTGCTGTGAGCTGCCACGTGGGTGCTGGGAATCGAACCTGGGTCCTTCCTTGCAAGAACAACCAGTGCTCTTCACAGCTGAGCTGTCTCCCTGGGCCTGTGCATGAATGTTTTAAAGTAAGCTTTTGGCTTTGAGGTAATTTAGATCCATAAGACTTGGAAAGAAGATGCAGGCTTCAGTGAGGTCCTTACCCAGCATCTCCCCTCCCTTGTGCTGACCGGACAAACCACAAGCTAGATCTCAGTGGGACATGAGCAGCTTGGGCAATGTGCTCACACATGAGAACTTCTTCATTTCCTTCCTCATCCCCCCCCCCAAGCATCTGCATCCCCCACTCACCCTCCCCCGCTCTGACTCCCACTGGCCTTCTGAACATCACCCCAACTAAGTTCTACAGAATCCACAGCCTGCGGCCAACTGTCTTTCACAGAACACAATTCTCTGCAGACTCCTTCACGTTCTACACGATCAATATTTCATTCATTTTCCTTGATGAACAATATTCCAGGTGGCTGTGGTTGTTCGCCAGGAGAAACACAAGGGGGTAGTTTCCAGTGTCTGCCTCTTCTGGAGAAAAGCTTCAATGATATCTGGGAACCGGCTTGTACAAGTGAGAAGTGACCCCATACCCCTGACAAATGCCCAAGCATTTCATTGGGGAGGGGTGTTGCATATTTATTTTAAAATGTATTTTATTTCTGTCTGTGTGGTGTGTGTATATTCTTGTGTGTCCGTGTGTATACGAGGGCATTCGGTGGATTTTTTTTTTTGTAATTGCTCTCTCCAACTTATTTTGGGGGCAAGGTCTCCCACTGAACTTGCAGCTCAGTGGCTGGGCTAGCCTGGCTGCCAGCAAGCCCCAGGTATCTATCTTCAGTCTCCCTCTCCCCCATGCTGGGGACACAGACACTACTTTGACCAGCTTTTATGTGAGTGCTGGGATCCCAGCTCTGTTCCTCTGCTCTTCCCACGGAGCCATCTCTCTGGCCCCACATTTGTTTGTTTATGTGAGACACAATCTCCCCCCCTCCCCCCCGTGTGTAACCCTGACTGTTCCGGAATGTTCTATATAGACCAGGATGGCCTTGAACTTGCAGAGACCCACCTGCCTCTGCCTCTGCCTCCACGGATCTGGAATTAAAGGTACCACCACACCAGGCTACTAGTTTAGTTGTTATGAGGACCTGGAGAGCTCCTTCCTGGTGTGCCTTCCGTCCAAATGCACAGGAGGCTGACTCCTTCTGAATGCATAGCAACCTTCTCCCCAATACACAGCAACCCCTCCCCCCAATGCACAGCAACCCACCTTTCCCACAATGCACAGCAGTCCATCTTCAGCACATCCTCAGATGGGCATGCAGTGTGCTGATATGACTCCCATGTCTAGGGCATTCTAATGGGTGCATAGGGCTATTTCACTGTGGCTTTGACTAGCATCTCCGTGGTGCCTCACCACCTTGACATCCCCAGATGCCCTTACTATCCATCTACAATCCTCTCGGGTCAAGTTCTTTCACAAGTCAATGCACATGCTTTGATTGACAGCCCCCTCCTGTAGCTGAGAGCTCAGGGAAAATTGGTTCGAGTCCAGGGGAATCATCAAAAATTGGACCTGCCCTGCCCAGAGCCTGTGTGTCCTTGTCACAGCCCAGACTCTGCCGCCAAAGGTTCAGATGCCAGCCCTGCACGGGGCACTCAGAGGATGGTAAATGTCACGTAGAGAGGCCCGGTGCCTGGAGACCCACACTTGCTGTGTAATTATGTCTAGTGCTGCTATGACTGCAGCCGTGGATCATAATCGCTTTTTAATTATATTTACCTTGTCGGCAGAGAGCAGAGGTGCGTTATTGGCTCTGGGAGGTAACAGTCCAAATCTTCCGATTCCAGAGAGGCAGGGCCCCAGGGAGGAGATGGGACAGATAAACCAACTCGGGAGAAAAACAGAGCCCAGCCGCTAACTGCAGCCAGCTGGGACTCTGTGACAGGGACGCTTGGGTACGACGATTTTATCTCCAGTACTTCAGGAGGTAGGGAGAGGAAAGCAAGTCCTGATTGACTCAACTGGATTTAGAGTCACCTAGGAGACACACCCCCGGCTGTACCTGTGATGGTTTCCAGAGAGTTTTAACTGAAGAAGAGAGACCCACACTAAATGTGACCGGCACCGTTCTGTGGGCTTGAGTCCCAGCCTGACCCCCAGACTGATGGCCAGACTGACAGCCATTATGCATCTCCTCTCTCTCTCTGCTTCCTGCCGTCTGGCCTTCCAGGCCGCGGTGAACGCTCAGGTTGAAAGCCAAAACACCTCCTTCCACCGTGAGTTCCTTCACGTCTTCATGTCGGGTATTTGGTCAAAACAATGAGTAAAGTAACTTAATCCAGAGATGAACCACGGTTTGCTTCCTGGGCACCGGCTACAAGGGACTGTGCTGAGCTCTTTCTGTCTTTGCTGGCTGCAATGTCAGCCCTGGGAGATGGCCATGGATATTATCACTTCCTGTCCGCAGAGGGAATGAAAGCACAGAGAGGGCAAATGGCTTTCCTAAGGTCACACAGCCAGGAAGAGCAAAGGCCAGTCTTTGAACTCAGCGCTTGTAGTGAACCTCAATAATGAGCAAGGCCCCGACCCCGCTCTTGTGTTCGTAAATCCTGAGTCACATTTGAGCACCGTTTCCGTTCGTTTGATTGTTTTTGTTTTGTTTTTGTCAATTTGGCATAAACTACAATCATTCTGGAAGAGGAAACCACAATGAAGAAAATACTCCTACCAGATTGGCCTGTGTGCAAGCCTGTGGGAGATTTTCTTCTTTAGTGATTGATGGGGGAGGGCCCACCCCCGCCCCGCCCCGCCCCGCCCCACCTATTATGGGTGGGAACAGCCCATTGTGGGTGGGGAAAGGCCGTTGTGGGTGGGGCCAAATCATTTTGTGTGAGGCCAGCACATTGTGGGTGGAGCCATCCCTGGGCTGGTGGTCCTGGTTTTTATAAGAAAGCAGGCTGAGCAAGCCATGGGGAGCAAGCCAGTAAGCAGCACCCCTCCATGGCCTCTGCATCAGCTCCTGTCTCCAGGTTCCTGCCCTGCGTGAGTTCCTGTCCTGACTTCCTTAGGTGGAGAGATCAATATGGAAGTATAAACCAAACTAACCTCTTCTTCCCCGTGTTGCTGTTACTTTTGGTCACAGTGTTTCCTCACAGCTATAGAAACTGTAAGAGAAGCACACTGCTGGCTCCCTCCGCTCATCTGTTGGCTCCAGAAGAGCCGCTGTAAATACCTCCTTTAGCATTGCCTTCTGGAACCTTCCATAGCCTTCCTGGCTCCTGTCACCTCTGTGGGTAGCAACATGAGAGTTCCTCAGTATGAAGATCTCAGCTCAAGGGGTCACTTTAGTGGCAGTGCTGATGGTGGTGCTGATGGTGGTGGTGGTGATGATAGTGGTGATGCTGATGATGGTGATGGTGGTGGTGATGCTGATGGTGGTGATGATGGTGGTGGTGATGCTGATGGTGATGATAGTGGTGATGCTGATGGTGGTGGTGATGCTGATGGTGGTGCTGATGGTGGTAGTGATGCTGATGGTGGTGATGGTGGTGGTGATGATGGTGGTGATGGTGATGCTGATGGTGATGATGGTGGTGGTGATGTTGATGGTGGTGATGATGGTGGTGGTGCTGATGGTGGTGCTGATGGTGGTGATGCTGATGGTGGTGATGATGGTGGTGATGGTGATGCTGATAGTGGCGATGATGGTGGTGATGATGGTGGTGATGCTGATGGTGATGATGGTGGTGGTGATGCTGATGGTGGTGGTGATGCTGATGGTGGTGGTGATGATGGTGGTGGTGGTGATGATGGTGGTGGTGGTGATGATGGTGGTGGTGGTGGTGATGATGGTGGTGGTGGTGATGCTGATAGTGGTGATGGTGGTGGTGATGGTGGTGGTGATGATGGTGGTGATGCTGATGGCGTTAAGGAAGGAGCTGGACATTTATTGAGTTCTTACTCTTTGATGGATACTGTCCCATCTTCCATAGGAATTCACTCAGTGCTTTTAGGAGTATGGTCTTTGGGTTACCCTAACACCTGCATGAGATGCAAATTAAACCATGCAGATTCTCAGGTCCCACCTGGCCATGGACCTACAGAATCTGATGCTGAGGGTGGGGCCTCTGTGTGATGTGGACATCACACTTGCTTGGTCCTAGGCATCACTATGGCAACCCAGCTAAGCTCCCTCTCGGCTGTTCACAGAGGGGGCACTGCAGTCTCTGTTTTATAGACAGGAAAGTGAGGCTCAGAGAGGGGAGTCTCGGTCACCAAAGTCACACAGCTGGTTAAGAGGCAGGGAGAATCCATCCCTTTCTGGCCTCAAACCAGCCTGTGACTCTACTTGCTGTGTTTGGGGTAAAGTGCATCCTGCATCATTTCAGTTGCATAAGAGCTCAGTGGGATTGACAGCTTGCCTGCCATCATTCTGTGTTGGCCTGGCCCTAGCACAGAAGCGTATATATGCAACCTTGTTCTTGGATTCTCCTGAGTAGATTCCATTGGGTCTATTCTACTTATGAACAAAATTATCTCTAACAGCACTGGATGCCTCTCCAGGGGTTAAATTATCCCATTTTGGAACACACAGCCACCTCTCCCCAAGGTGGAAGGACACATAGGGATCCCGACCCCCACTCACTGAGCCTATTGCATATCGACTGCTGGATAGCCCTGGGTGAGTGATTTCTGTTCTCACCTCATGTTGTTTCCCACTGCCTTGCCTTGCTTGTAAAATAGGAAGGGGCAGGGTAGGGTCCCAGCATCTCATTCACCCTCCCTGGAAGAATCCTCTCATTTGTAGTAACTAGGGAACTCCTGCTCCATCCATCCATCCACCCATCTGTCCATTTGTCCATCCATCCACCCATCCATCCATCCACCCATCCATCCATCCATCCATCCATCCACCATACTCATCTTGGCATTCCCCCTTATTTTCAAAGTGAGGCCATCCTCATTTCCTCTGCTTATCTGGTGTGTGTTCCAAGTATTGTGTAGGTGACCTCTGCACTGCTGAACTCATGGTGACAAATCAGTCACTGCTGCTCTGGACACTTCCCCTCCTATAACTTCACATCCTAGAATTTTCTATAGAATGTTACTTAGGAGTTTTAATCCACCCACCAATCATCCATCATCCATCCAACCATCCATCCATCCATCCATCCATCCATCCATCCATCCATCCATCTGTCCATCCATCCACCCATCCATCTGTCCATTTGTCTGTCCATCCATCCATCCATTTGTCCATCCATCATCCATCTGTCTGTCTGTCCATCCACAACCCATCCATTTGTTCACTAATTTATCAGTATGCTCTCTCACTTTCTGAATCAGAAAGCATCAACTGGCTTTCATCCCACGATTGTTAATTTTCCTCTGCGGTGGCCAGGCTCTGACGCATGTGTGTTTAGATGCTGCTGTGAATGCATTATTTCCACATCAGCACCCGAGGAAAGCAGGTCACCCATAGCATGACTGGTGAGCCTTATCTAATTAATTGTCGGACTTAAAGAAGAAAAGAGGCAATGACCCCCACGAAAAAGGAACCTCTGCCTCCAACCTGCCTCTGCCCCTAGAGTCGTTAATGCTTCTCCATCTCCAACGTCCTCTTTGAAGAGCAAGTTCTTTCTACCGTGTTTCTTTTCTCTTGTGGCTTTGCTTTCCCTCGATGTTTTTGTTGCTTGTTATTGGCTGTGAGTAGCTAATAATATCAAATGGAAAATTCTAGAAATAAATCATATATCTTAAACCGCAAGCCATCTGGGTGGTGAGGTGAACTGTGCTCTGCCTGGCTGGATGTGGATCCTCCCTTTTGCTTGGCATAGTGGCACCGTCCCTGTGCCTACAGGTAGTGTTTGTACCATCTTGGTTGACTCGTCTGCTGCTATGTGTAGAAGGAGGGCAGGCTACTTCCTCTCTGCTCTACCACTCTTTTTTTGTTTTGTTTGTTTTTGTTTTTTGGAGACAGGGTTTCTCTGTGTAGCCTTGGCTGTCCTGGAACTCACTCTGTAGACCAGGCTGGCCTCGAACTCAGAAATCCACCTGCCTCTGCCTCCCAAGTGCTGGGATTAAAGGTGTGCGCCACCACTGCCCGGCTTGTTCTACACCTCTTAAATCTCAGTATGGTCGCTGATCTGCCAGTGTAACTCATTTATGAATCAACTTTATCATCAGAGACATGTTTGGGTAGGGAGAAGGTGTCTCATAGGTTCTCTCTTGAGACACCGAGGACGTGTCCCACGGGTGACATGGGCTGAGCTGGATGGCACAGGTCTGGGGAGCCCCCCATCCTGCTGCTTAACCACCACCACAATTGAGTAGCAGATTTGTGAGTTACTCAGAAGTCTTTGATATCTTGAAACTTTCTCTGAATGTTGGAGAAAACTGGAAAATAAATTTAAAAATCAGTACATGCTAGGTTGGTACCGATGACAAACAGAGAGAGAGAGAGAGAGAGAGAGAGAGAGAGAGAGAGAGAGAGAGAGAGAGAGAGGGGAGAGAGAGAGAGAAGCCCTGTAAGCCCCAACGTTGCTTGGATCCGTCAAATATTTGGTGGACAAATTAACCAGCAGCCCAGATGCCTCCTTCCTTTTCTCTATTGACAAAGGTTTAGGGGAGCTTGGGAAACATCTGGAGAGGGGAGGAGCCAGTTCACTGGATCTTTGATAACTTAGCCTCTGACCCTCTTGCCTCTGTCCCCAGGTACAGGAATCACAGGGATCTCGGCTGCTCACTATATCCAGTCTTCTTTGGGGCTGGAGAATCAAACCCCACATGCTTCCACGTGCTAGACCTGCAATCCATAAACTGAGCCACACTCTCGGTTTCGTAGCAGGAGTTTTGAAACCAGATCAGAAGAGTCACCTCGGTCAGTTCATTACCATCCCCTGTTCTTGAGTAGTATTGTCTAGAAATGGCAGTCAAACAGGGCCTTGGGTCCGGCGCGAAGGTTTGGACGATGCTGAGGGTCTAGGACAAAGTAGATGCTGAACTAATAGCAATGTTTTCCCTGCAACAACACTGCGGTCGGCTCTTCCTCCATGTGCACCCATCTCGTTTGTGGAAGCAGAATGCAGAGTGAGGGAGAGATGGGGTGCCTCTGTGCTGGCTGCGGTTTCAAAGCGGTCTGGGTGGTGATGGAGTGTCGTGTCGCCTCCTCTGCAGACCCCATAGCGAATGTCTTCTGCCACCAGTGAAAGCAAGCTCGTAGTGAACTCCCACCATACCCTTGGCACATATCCCAATCTGCAGTCAACAAGAAGTGGCAGCTTCCCCACCTACCCTTTCATCCCCACAGTGAATTCCCGGCAAACGGGGGTGTGTATATAATTATCAGAGATGTCTATCTTGACTTGAAAACAAACCGTCAGCTCCAGCCCCAGTCATCTCCGAAGAGTGGCAGCCGAGGAGGGAGCCGGGGGTTGTGCTGACACGTCACGGGTGATTAGAAGATGCATACAACTCCGTGCACCGGGGGAGCGTGCGGCATTAAAAAAAATGGAGGCGGGGTTTAATAGTGCAGGTTATGTTTTTAATTACCTCAGCAAATGAGCCGTTCTTGAGCTTGAGTGAAGTTATTGGAGAAATCACCCACAGCATTCCCAGGCTGCCTGCGAGGCACCAGAGTTTCCGAGTAGAGTGGGCTTGACAGTGTGTCCTCTTCCCAGAACGCCCTCCCCGACCCCCACTTATCTGTCAGATTATTAGAGGCAGGTTCATGGACACAGAGGCTAGAGATGGACTGATTGGGTCTGAAGTCGGTGTCGCCAGTTATTAGCAGTGTGATGCTGGACAAGATTGCTGCCACGGGTCCCACTTGTGTCTGTGTTTATGCTGTTGCTGCAGCTTTGGTGTCTTGGAACTAATTTCATGGTAGCTGTGGCTAGTTAAGATTCATTCTTGAGCAGTGTATGAGGCATGGTGTGCTCTTTATTAAAAGGGCAGGCTTACAGGGACACACACACACAGTCTCTCCTCTCTCTCTCTCTCTCTCTCTCTCTCTCTCTCTCTCTCTCTCTCTTTCACACACACACACACACACACACACACACACACACACACACACACACTGTGCTTTACACTCACCCAGAAGATATTTTAATCGGGTGGGGTGGTACACACATAATCCCAGCACGTATGAGGCGGATGTAGGAGGCTTGCCTCGAATTCGAAGCCAACCTGGTTTATAAAATGAGTCACAGGTTTGCATGGGATAGAGAGACTCTGTCACAGAACAAAGTGTCTCAGACATTTAGTCCCATTTTATTGACAGGAACACTTCAGCCTGAGACGAGGTAGTAACAGGTGCATGTGACACAAGTGGTACAGGAAATCCCCTGAAATGCATGGGGGACAACTTAGTGTCCCCATGCACTCTGATGGGTGCCTGTGGTAACAAAGTTCATGGGAAAAGACAGCTGGAAATGACGACACACAAGGAAGGTACTGTGAGCTGCCTGTGGTTGTGCTGGGCTTAGTTAAGGTTTTACTGCTGAGAAGGGACACTGTGACCCAAACAACTCTTATAAAGGACAACATTTAATTGGGGCTGGTTTACAGGTTCAGAGGTTCAGTCCATTATCATCAGCGAACATGGCAGCATCCATGCAGGCACGGTGCAGAAGGAGCTGAGAGTTCTACATCTTCATCTGAAGGCTGCTAGTGGAAGACTAGCCTCCAGAGAGCTAGGATAAGGGTCTTAAAGCCCACACTCACAATGACACACCTACTCCAACAAGGCCTCACCTCCTCCAACAAGGCCACACCTCCTCCAACAAGGCCACACCTCCTCCAACAAGGCCACACCTCCTCCAACACAGCCATACCTCCTAATAGTGCCACTCTCTGGGCCAAGCATTCAAACTAGCACACTGGGCATACGCTAGTTATCTTCACACTCTGACTCTGACCAAGGCTGTCACCTTACCCACGACACTCCCTTTCATCACCCATGAAGTGAGAACAGGAACAGCTCCTTCAGGATGATGGTGATCTTCTGTGAACTTGGAGACAATTAGAATCACAGTGGAAATAAGTCTCTGGGCAAGTCTGGGAGAGGACGCCTAGACTAGGTTAATTGAGAGAGAAGATCCTCCCTAAATGTGGACAGCACCAGCGGGGTGGGCTGAACAGAAAGGAGCTGAGCCCCAGCGCTGGTCTCGGTCTGCTTCCTGACTGCAGATACAATGTAGCATCCGCGGCCTTTCTCCTCCTCCCCTCCCCCCACCACCACCACCATGATGGACTGCATCCTCAAACTGTGGCCCGAGTAGGAGGCCTTAAGTTGTTTTGGTCGAGTACTGTGTCAAAGCAATGAGAGATGTAAATACTACATTCCTTAGTGGGTGTGGGGACAAAGTGTGAGGACAGAGTGTGAGGACATCCCAGGTGACAATGGAGAAGAGCCTTCATAGGATGCCCTACCTCCTTCCTGCAGCCAACCTCCCAGAGCGTGCAGGGTCGAGTCTCTGTTGCTGAAGTCACACGGAGTCAGTTTCACCCCTGAGAGATGGAGTCCATGAGTTCAGCTCTTTTAAAGTAGTCGCTGTCTTAATTTTAATTTATTTTAATTAATCAATTAATTTATATCTCGACCACAGTTTCCCCTATCTCCTCTCCTCTTGGTCCTTCCCACCCACCTTCTCTTACCTCCCCTATCCCCATCTACCCCTTCTCTGTTTCTCTTCAGAAGAGGGGAGGCCTCCCATGGATATCCACCGGCCTTGGCATGCCAAGTTGCAATATGACTAGGTGCGTCTTCTCCTACCGAGACTAGAAGAGATAGCCCAGTAGGGGATTGTTTTAAAACAAATCTCATGTAGCCCAGGCTGGCCATGAATTTTGTATGTAGCCAATGATGTCCTTAAACTTCTTTCTGTCTCCCTCTCCCAAATGCCAGGATCACAGACCTGCGACACCACGCCTGATCTTTGCGGCTTGAAGCTTCCTGCATGCCAGGCAAGCGTCCTCCTGACTGAGCTTTGGCCCCAATCCCAAGGTGTTCACCTTTTCTCCTTTAAATGTATTTTTATTGGCATTTAAAGGAAGGCGTTCCATGCTGACATTTGCAGAGTGCTTACATCGTTGGATGCCACGCGCCCCGGGTGCCCTGCTTGTCTCTGCTCCTCTGTCCTTTTCCGTGTGGGAGGGAAAATGTGAACTATCTGTTAGGCTCAAAAAGGTGGTTATCTCCTTTTTCCTCATTCAGCTGACAGGACACGCTTCGGACTGCAAGGCTCTCACCTAGGCTCACAAGGGATCACCCGTGTGTCTTCACCAGTTCTGGGTGGTTTCTGTTTTTGCATCACATGCTGTGACCTTCTTAACAAGTCATTGTGGCCGACATAAGTGGCCACATGTGGACTGGCAGAGTCTGGGGACCTGGAATTCAGGCCCTGGCAGAGTGGGTGGTTTGTCTCTACTGCTCAAGACCTTGGTCTGGATTGGAAGAAGATAGGGCCCGGTTTGCACGTTCCTGATGGGCGACCCTGAGCCGAGCTTGCAGCTGCTGTTTGGTTTATGTGAGAAGCTCCTTGGGGGTCTCTGTGCTTGGCTGGCTTGGCCTTCCTCATAGCGCATAAGATGGGTGAACATCTATGGTGAACGGAGTAGAAGAGGGGGAGGGGCAACATGGAAAGGAGACGGGAGAAGAAAGGGGAGGGAGAAAAGAGAGGGGGAGAGGTGGAGAGGTGGAGAGGGGAGGCTGGTTCTCTTTTATGAACTTGAGTCCTTGAACACACACACACACACACACACACACACACACACACACACACACACACACAGAGAGAGAGAGAGAGAGAGAGAGAGAGAGAGAGAGAGAGAGAGAGAGGAGGCTGGTTCTCTTTTATGAACTTGAGTCCTTGAAAACACACACACACATACACAGAGAGAGAGAGAGAGAGAGAGAGAGAGAGAGAGAGAGAGAGAGAGAGAGAGAGGAGGCTGGTTCTCTTTTATGAACTTGAGTCCTTGAAAACACACACACACACACACAGAGAGAGAGAGAGAGAGAGAGAGAGAGAGAGAGAGAGAGAGAGAGAGAGAGAGAAATCTGGAAACTAAAGCTTGCCACATTCTCCCATGACTCTCGGCAGCAATACAACACTAATATCCCCTAGAACAGCCAGCTCTGCTGTGAGATAACCAATGGGCAGGCAGTCCTGGGTGTTTTCACAAGAAATTGCTTCAGGGTGGTACCCCGAGAGGTTAGTGACTGCAGAGGCCAGAAAGAACAGATGAAAGACAAACTCATGGTGTGCCAGTGGCCCGCGTCCTGCCAGAGAGGACATCTTCCCTGGTTGTGCTCGGTGTGGGAGAGGGAAGACCCAGAAATTCATCATCGACTTGAAGTCACACTCCCACCTGGAAAGAGGGAAGATGGGCGTTCACACCAGGTGCGGAGAGCTCACATCAGCAGGGGAACTCACACCAGGAATGTGGGCCACACCAGGTATGGGGCATTGTCACCTGGCAGGGGAACTCATACAAATTCACACCAGGCATAGGGAGATCACATCAGCTGGTGGAGCTCTCACCAAGTGTTGGGGGGCCCATACCATGCTTGGAGGGACATCAGGTACTGGGAGCTCTTTCCAGCTGATGTCACTCACACCAGGTGAAGGAATCTCACGTCAGGTGTGAGTAATTTGCCCCAGGTGTAGACAGCTAGCACAGATATGAAGAGCTAATACTGGATTTTGGGAGCTGTCACCAAGTGTGAGGAGCTAGCACCAGGTGTGAGGAGCTAGCACCAGGTGTGAGGAGCTAGCCCCAGGTGTGAGGAGCTAGCACCAGGTGTAGGGAGCTAGTGACAGAGACACAGTCTCTGTCTTGGAGAGTTAGCAGCTAGATCCTATCTCTTCCACACTGAGAACATATTTGCTAGTGTCTGGCAGCTTGTTTCCACAATGCTGAGGTAGTGGCTTCTTGGCTCAACTTCAAGTGTGGCCCTGAGCATTCTTGGTGCTGGCAGAGGAGAGCTTCTGAAGTGGGCAGGAAGAAAGATCAGGTGCACAGGCAGCACTGGTTTGGGGAGGTTGTGAGCTTTTCATGAAGCAACAGGGAAGAGCTGGACCAGAAGGGAAGGAAGAGGGCAGAGAAGATGCTGGGCAGACACTGGTTAAGGCGGACGGTCAGTACCAGGTACAGGGGGACACTTGGGTACAGAGGATCAGCACCGGGTACACGGGGACACTTGGGTACAGAGGGTCAGCACCGGGTACAGGGGGACACTTGGGTACAGAGGGTCAGCACCGGGTACAGGGGGACACACTGGGTGCAGAGGACAGTGTGTGTGTGGGCGTTTCTCATGTGTGGTATTTTGTAACCTGTGTACTGTGCTTCTCATGACTCACTACACGGGATTTAGGTGCATGCATGGGCACCAACACACACACACAGGTGCACACACATGCACACAAATGATTCCCACTTGCTCTTTCAAATGTCCAGGGGCTCTTTTCCTAGGCACACTGTGTGGAGACCATGCAGCTCTCAACAGGAGGCCATCAAGAGGTGTCTCAAGTCAAAGACTGAGATGCGTGCTTGCCCTTCTCGGCTTAAATTACTGTCGGCAAAGAACGGCTTTGTCCTTGGGGCCTATAAGTGACTCTGGCGGCTGAGGCCTGCTCACTTCTCTCCAGGCTTTGAAGTAGTTTGTGCACTGGCTGGATGAGCCTGTGGCCTGGCCAACCATTCCTCCCTGCTGGGTCTAAGAAGCCCCTGTCACAGGGGATATTGGGGGCTACGGTTCACATAGACCCTGCTATGCCCTGGCCTGACGACTCTTGCACACGTGGGTCCTTCTGGGTACACAGGCATCTTGAGAGGGTTCTGCAACTCAGTCTGTGTGTGGCCACACCTGTGGGAGAGGCCTGGAGCAGTGAGCACGTGCGCCCAGACAGCCCTGGCTCTCCTCTCAAGCATCCAGAAAGCTCTCTCCTATCTTAGGAGTCGTTCAGGAGTGTGGGTCACCTTGTGCCTTATCCACTTCGCAGTCGGGGACACAAAGGTTCAGAAAGATCAAGGTGGGATCACAGGAACAGGCTTAATTCTGTCTGCATCACTGTCTAAAACACCAGGACCAAAACAGTGGAGAGAGAGAAATCGCTTTATTCTGGCTTACAGTCCATCTCAGCGGGGAAATCACAGTAGCAGGAGCTTAAAGCGGGATACTCATACCATGTCCACGGTCCACAGCAGGGATTGATGAATGTGTCCACACGTGCTTGCCTGTTTGTATCTCTCCGCTCTTATATAGTTCAAGAACGAAAAACAGTGCTACCCACAGTGGGATGGATCTTCCCACACCAGATAACTTAGTTAAGACAATCCTCACATGTAGACACATGTTCACACTCATGCACACATACACACATGCACACACATTCACATACATGCACACAGAGAGAGACACACAATATACACATACATATGCACAAACAACACACATGCATACACACATACACACATGCGTACGCACACACAAAGACAGAGGGAATGAGACACACATACGCATACTCACATGCACAAACATACACGCATTTGAACGCACAAATGCACACACACATACACACACTCAATCACACACACAAAGAGAGGGAGTAG